>NC_045697.1:112128537-112208440 GCF_009834535.1 Camelus ferus | reverse complement strand
AAATATGTTTTAACTTTTACAGCTTATCAAATACAATATACACATATATTTGTAACATACCACACACTATTATTATCATCTTCAAATACAACAAATGTTTGCAAACTAAACTCTAAGAGAGAACAGTGATGCTGAGTTTTCCCTCAGCCCTTTCGAGCAGGAGAACTGCAGAATGCCTGAGAGGCCTCACTGAAAGTCTCCGGGACCAAGACTACATAGGGTTTTAAAGATCAAAGTAACATATGCAGACTTCACCGACTTCAGATGTTAAATCACATCATGAAAGCCTTTTTATTCTTGGAAAACTCTATTGGATTTTGTCAGAGAATTTGTGTACAACTTTCCCATTTCTCTGTTGTAATTATTGGAGGTATTTGCATGAAAACAGGATCTTTATTTTTAAGGGTTCATCTGTTCCCGCTGTTTTACCCTCACTTGAAGTCATAATCCAGCATAAGACAAATAGCAAGAGAAGATAAACTTCAAAGACAAAGATCTTGTTTTCATGCAAATGATTCCAGCAGTGTTTTTGAAGTCAAACAGAAGATTGATGGTATGCAAATAACATTGTAATACTTTTTTTCCTGTATATTCTAGGATATTTTTCCCAAAGTGCTTGCTGTACCAAGAAAATTTAGTGTTCAGAGGAAATGGTAAACATTTCACTTATCAAGTGCCAAGAAATATTAGCAGGAAATTCAGCTGTAACTGAAATGTATTAAGGTAGATCAAATGCCACTTTGAATAAGGTTCACATTGTGTTTAACCAACACTTTCAAAAACCAAATAATTCTATCATGGTTTTGGAAATTTCTCAAAACTGGGCACAGGATTCCTTATAGTAATGTGCCTTTTCTCATGCATTTATTTTTCCAGATTTAAATTTGATTGCTCCTCAATAATATTCTCTCAAATTTATAAGGTATCATTAATATTAATTAATAAATTCACATATGTGCTCTTGTTTGGTTCTTCAAAAATCTTTTGAAGAATACAAAGATATTACTAAGCCCATATTTTAAATTAAAAACTAATCAGAGAAATTAAATTGCTTGCTTCTAAATCATGTGACTAAGCAATGTTACATCTAGTCTAGAATTCAGGAATTCTGGCTTTCAGATTCTGTATTTATCCACAATATTATGCATATAAAAAAGATCCTTGGAATACTTATAAGAAATTAATTTACAAAGTAATAAAATTATAATAAAATATATACTTTACTGTGAAAGTTACCATAAAATTGAATCAAGGGGAGAGACATTCATTAGGAGTGAGTCCATTTGTTTTGCAAATGATGAGAATAGTTTATTTCTGGAAAGAGGATTTTGAAATTATGGAACAAATGCTTATATTTTGTTTCCATATGTCCTAAAGATACTTCAAGCTATAACATTTACATAACATTAGTCTAGAAAAGAGATTACCATGATAGGAAAACAAATGTGAACTCAATTCCACCTGGTTTGCAAATATCTACTGGAAATATCTACTGTAAAAGTCAATTCTCACAGGATCCAGAAAGTTTAACCCCAAAGTTTGTCCAAGAAAGTGAAGATCTTTAATGTCAAAGGAGGTAGCAAAGGTGCAGTGACAACAGTGTCTCTGGTTTCCCACAAGAATGTGAGACACCTCCAATCACACCTGTGACACTGGGCAAACACAGCTGGAATGGGACATTTCCAGCAGTAACAAGATGATGAAGGTTGAGATGACAATGGCCCTTTATGTACCAGGACCACTCATGACAAACTACTCTGAGCGGTCACATGGTAGGACAGAGAATGCTGCTCCTCAGATCCACTGCCTATGCCACCAGAGGCATGCTGTCACATGCATCCTTCAACTGGCAGAACCAGACAGAATATTCTCACTGGTCACAAAGCCAAGCTCTGAAGACACAGAACAAGATGAAAGGAAAACTTCCTTACATCTGTGATTCCCCTCCTTATGACAAATGACACAAAAGACAGAGACAAAAGAAAACGATGACCATCTCTGTGAGAAAAGGGATCAATAGAAAACAAGAACACTCAAAAAAAATGTTTACCAAAGTTACTACACCCAAGGAACTAATTCACACAAATATTGTGCCCTGATAGTTTCAATTTGAGAAGGAAGGAACAAGAAATGTTTACCTTCCTCTCTTGACTGGGCACTGCAGAATGACATCCAGGAGAGTTGACTTGGATAAGAATTCTTATCCTTTGCTGGCTTCTGCCAGTTTTCTAGTATCCTGGCTGCAATCTCCAGAAAGAATATGGTGTCTTAGAAAGTCCCATCCTAGGTTCCCAAACTGTGGGAGAGGAAAAATAATTTTTTCTCTACCCTTCTAGGTTCTTGGCTGAGATGGCCATGTAATAAAAAGGCAGATTAACAGTTAAAAAACAAACAAACAAATTTCATAACATGTATACCTCCTGTAAACATAGGAAAGACCCACGAAAAATAACTTCCTGAAATTGCCCAAGTCATCACCTTAAATGTCATCTATAAGTAAAGACAAAAGATGTTGGGGGCCAGGAGAAAATGAGTTATAAATGGTTAGTAAACAAGGGTAATTTTGTTATCCAGATTTAAGCTATTGCCTTCTCCATTGATCAAATTTTCTAGAAACATCCTTCTCTCCCTGGTTCAAAAAGGGATCCACCCTTGCAAAATTGAATTTTCCCTTATAAATGTGAATGTCTCTTACAAAACTGTATCTTCTACTCAGTTTTCAGAGCTTCACCTGTGTGCTGATTCTTAAAAACCAGGCTAAAATAAATAATCAATATACCAGAGAAGCATATTATATGGTGACAAGTTCTGCTTCCCTTCAACTCAAAGGGGACTCTTAGAAAAAAGGAAACAGCCTGGTGAGTTTATGATTGATTCCTCAGTTCTCTGATTCTTAAAAATATAACCAGAATGACAATCTCAGTCTCTTTCTCTCTCTCCCTCCCATCTTGGAATTTAGCTTCCACTAAAGTTTTTGAAATTTAAATATAAAATGCTTAAAATTTATTATAATACATTTTTCTATAATTTAAAGTGTGTTATTATGTGGATAGGCTTCTAATGTAACTAACCAAAGCATCAGTCACTGGTCAAAGCTTGTGCAGTGCACAAATTTAATAGTTAATAGTTTCCTCTAATTTCTTGCTGTCAAACACATAAAACACAGAATAAGTCTTTTTGCTAAGTTTGTATCAAAATATAAGGAGAAATGTAAAGCTTAGCTAAGTTACCTTTTTTATTCTATCTCTTCCTATAAAAAATATATACATACACATCATACACATAAAAGAAGTTTGTGCATGTTAATGTGTCTGTCATCTTTGGCTGAGTAACAAATCAACCCAAAACTTACTAGTGTCAAACAATAATGATTTATTATTTTTCTTATGACTCTAGGTCTCCTGATGATCCCACATAGACTCACATAAACAGCTGTCTTCAGCTGGAGGGTTGTTGTGGGATAGCTGGTATAGCTGGGCCCTTCTCTCCATCTGATCTCTTATCCTTTAGGAAGCTAGTCCAAGCCTCCTCAAGAGAGAACAGCAACATCCCCAAAGAACAAGCTCCAGTGCATGCATACATATAATCTGTTTACCATGTGTTTGCTGATGTCCCATTGGCCAAAAGAAATCACCTGGCCACGTCCAGTATCAAAATGGGAGGGGACAATCAACACATGCTGGTATGGCTACCAGGAGGCATGGCTCATTGAGGTAAACCAGTGTAACCATGTACCATTGTGGGAAAAAAATTGCTACTTTGAAATAAACAACTTGTGTGTTTAGACAAAATCATTCTAGAGGAGTGTAACCAGATTATCTGAGTGCTTTTATAGTGGGGAAGCTTGCAGGTCAGGAAGAGTCCCTATTTCACTACAATGATGTTTATAATAAAAATAAATACCAAGAGCTTTATAAAGGAAACACAGTACCTTTATTTAGAAGCACGAGCGTATGATTGTTACTGAGACTCACTATGTACTTGGTGCTTAATCAGATGAACTATATATGTCCTCATTTAAATTAATGTAATAGATAATGCAAGAATTTTTTGTTAAATAAAGTCAATGCCAAATATAATCCTGAATGCTCACTTATTAAGCATTGTGCTTAACTATTTCATCACTTTGACTAATATTTTGAAGACATAAGTTCTAAATAAAACTAACAGTTTATGAACAGTCATTGGGATATTCATGCTTGTTGCCCTATAAATCAGTTAGGATTGATTCACTCTTGAGTAACAAAGTTCCAAAATAACAGAGGCTTAAAGGGGAGAGGAGTTAGTTTGTTTCTCACAGAGAAGGCTGGAGGTAGGCAGTGTAGGGCTACACTCCCCTGCTTTGAAGCTTCTGGTACCCAGAGTGTTTCCAGGTTGTCACTCTCATTCCTACATCATCACTTTGGATACATGACTGCACATTGCTGCAAGGGAAGCTGGGAAATGCTGTCCTAGGCTTTTTCCCTTTGCATTTATTCACTCTTACTAAAGTGAATGGAGAATGGATATCAGGAGATGAAGGCAAACTTGGCTTCAACTTATATGCATGGCATCCTCAATCCCCGGGGTCAGAGATAGAGTCCCTGCCCTTAGAAAAGACGGTGTCTCTGAGTGATACTAGTTAACCGACAAGAATATAAGCACACGTGGCCTTATTAACACCATATTCTAACCATCACTTTCCAGGATACGGAGAAAGCTGATGCATTTGCAGCTACAGAACTAGCTGCATGCGGAGCTGTTGAAATAGTCACAGCCACTGCGACTCATTAAAATTCACACGAAGAGGCAAGGAGGCTTCCAGTGGAAAGTCAGTCAGTCAAGCGGTGTCTCAGGGGATGGGAACGCATTAAGAAAGTGGGAGAGGCTGAGTAATCAGCAGGGGGAGTTGGCTGGGAAAGAAAAGAGCTGCCTTAGACTCAGGCATTATAAAACGAAATTAAAAAAAAAAAAAAGAAACGAAATTTTCTAGTAAATTAAAACTAAGGGCAAATGTTACTGCTCTATACTCTGCTTTTCACGTAAAGGTGGTTCATTGGTTTTTAGATACTCATTTTATAGTGATTGAAACACCACATGGTTTAATGACTTTTCTTACCACGTTTCTTATGCATGTCTTCAGAAACTCATACAAACTTACACACATTTGTTTCCCATCCAGGTCCAGCTCAGCTCCAGCAATCTTTCTAGGCATCCAGGATACACCCGTGTCACCAAAGGAGAGCAACTAGAGCTGACCCCAGCCTCTTCAAGGGTCTACTTCAGGGAAGGAAGCCAGAGATTCTGAGAGATTCTTGAGGTAGACCAGCTCTTCAAGAAGTACTGCCACAAATGACACTTGTAGCATTTCCTCCACTCATAGCTATTTCCAAATCTTCTCAGGTCAACTTGATTTACTCAGTGTGTTTTATTGGATCGAAATGGTTTTACCATGGGAACTATTTTACTAACTCAAACTTTATCCATAGCCTTATGAATACTGGTCTCTGCCTAAATAGGCAAACATATTTACAAAACAGAGACAGACTCACAGACACAGAAAACAAACTTATGGTTACCAGGGGCAAAAATAGGTGGACGGATAAAGTGAGAGTTCCAAATTTGCAGATATGAACTATTACATATGAAATAGATAAACAAAAGGTTTCTATTGTATAGCACAGGGAACTATATTCAATATCTTGTAGCAATCTATAATGAAAATGAATATATGTGTGTATATGTATGACAGAACTATTATGCTGTACACTAGAAATTGACACATTGTAATCTGACTATACTTTAATTTTAGAAAAAAGAAAAATAAATATGTAAATAACATCAGTGAGTGACAAAACCAGGTCCTGAATAAAGGAAATTTATGTGTTGACTCCAGATCTACAGAAGGACTGATTCTAAAGGAAATGCTTAGTTTCTACACTAAATCTCAGTTGTTCTGTCAGCTCCAATGCCTGAAACTCATGTCTGTTTCTTCAAAGCAGCCCTGCCACCCGCCCTGCGATGCTGATTGTTACAAATTAGACTGCCGCTGCTCCCCTGTGGGCAGCCTGCTGGAACCTATAGATTTCCTATTGAGCTGCTAGGGCTGCACTTCAGGTTTGCGTAGGAGCCAATTTAAGCAGATTGGAGCAGTAAAAGCAATCCTGCCGCATAGTCAGCCTTGGAACTCTCATCAGGATGGATCTGAAGAGGAGGAAGGAATCGCCAGCACACAGAGTGAACAGTGCCACCTGCCAGAAGGCGTGCAGGCTGGGAGCTGGCCCCCTTACCTGCCCGCTCTCCCTCTCGCTTTTCTCACCTACAAGACTGGGGGGATAACACCTAATTCCCATGGAAACATGAATTAGAGATAATACATAGGAAATACCTACCATAGTCTGAGATACAATACTGCTTGGTTTTTATTATTATTATAAAAAGTGAAAGAACTTTGGTTTCGACAACGTAGAAAATCAAATATTTTTCTTTATCACAAATATTCAAAACCGAGTCCTTTTAAGGCATTTAATGATTTTAAGATTATTGTACCCCCTTGTATAACTAAAAGGGAAATCAGTAATAAACATCAAGATGAGTTTTAGGAAGCTTAACAAATTTCCAATTTTTTCCACTAGGATTACTTTTTTTTTTTCAAGAAATGGTAATAGTCAAAATCACCTGCTTGAAACACATTTTTAGTTTGCCTTAGGATACTCTAGTACTACTTAAAATATACTTTAATCACTTTCACTTAACAATGTCCATTCTTCCTTGATCTTTTTACTAAGGATTTCAAAAGGAGTCTATGGAACATTTTACTAAGAAAAACTGAGATATTGCCTAAATAGAAAACAGAATGTAAATGTCTATATTGAATATATTGGGTGATCCTCTTGGAGTCCTGAGGGAAACACTGAATTTTTATGACTTGAAAATTAAATCAAAATGTGTGTCTAAAAGCAGAATGGCATCTTGTGAAGAGCCCAGACTTGGACCTGGAGGACCCATTAGAATTTATTCATTCAATCAAAGAACATTTATGGAGTGCTTGCATTATGCCAAACAATGTAAATAATGTGGTGAGCATGACTGTATTGCCTGCCTTCCTGCCGTCCCTGTCTTGTGGGGAAGAAAGTCAGTGTACACAAAATTGTGAGGGGTGAAAATAGAAAAGTAAAATGTACTGTGGACTCAGGAGAGAGAGACCAAAACACTTCTAAGGAATCAAGGAAGTCCCTCTGAAGAAGTGCCTTCTTTTTTTACTTTTTAATTTATTGAAGTATAGTCAGTTACAATGTGTCAATTTCTGCTGTACAGAACAATGTCCCAGTCATGCATACACATACATATATTTGTTTTCACATTCTTTTTTATTATAGGTTACTGTAAGATATTAAATATGTTCCCTGTGCTATACAATAAAAATGTTTTTATCTATTTTTATACATAGTAGCTAATATTTGCAAATCTCAAACCTCTAATTTATCCCTTCCTACCCCCTTTCCCCCAGGTTACCATAAGATTGTTTACTATATCCGTGAGTCTGTTTCTGATTTGTAGATACATTCATTAGTGTCTATGCCTTTAAAGTAAGATCTGATTGTTCAAAAATGCTAAAGTACGGGGTGGGTAGGAGAGGAGGCAATAGGGGAGGAGGCAGTAGATGAGGCAGAATGGGAAAGTAAATGTTTATTCTACAGAAGGGAGTTTCATAGGGAAGTGACATGACTATGTTGGCTTTTTAAACTGTGTTTCCAGCTAAGGAGTAGAGCATTGGTCAGAGGGCAACAAAGGGTGGGTGTAAGGAGATCCACAAAGAGCCCCTTGCAATGGGACATGTAGGGTGTAAACCAAGTGACAGGCATGGAGATGAAGAAGGATAGGATGGTTTCCAAGGCTAGAACTAACAGCTCTGTAAACAAGGGCTTGATGTTCAACAATCAAGATGGAGAGAAAGAACAAGAGCCAAATATGATGTCCAGATACAAGGTGGAGGAGCTGAGTAGGTAGGGATGCACTTCACCAACCCAGAAAACACAGAAGAATAGAAAGTTTGGGGCTGAAAATGGTAAGCGGGCTTAAAAATCCCCAAAGGAAGGTGTCCAGTAGGCAAATACACACATTTGGGTTTCTGTTCTGGAGTCTGGGCTGAGAAAAGGTCTTAAAAAGTGCTTGGCAAAATACAAAGCACATGAACATTCAGTAAGAGTGAATTCTATTTATTAGTAATAGTATTATGAGTAATATTACATCAGCACATAAAAGTGTAATTATTACCAATGCAGAAAAGACTTCCAGAGAACTAAAGCCAATCAAACATTTCAAAAGTTATTTTATTTATTTTGAAATGGTGGTGAGGGGAGGATATAGCTCAGTGGTAGAGCACATGCTTAGCAAGCACCAGGTCTGGGTTCAATCCCCAGGACCTCCATAAATAAATAAACACCTTCTTCCCCATCCGCCAAAATTAATGAAATGGTAAACTTGTACCCAATGAAAAGATAAAGGAAAAATTCTGTACTCTTATGCCTCAGAAGGAAGCATCCTAGTCCACTAATTGCTTAACCTCCAGTGAAGTTATCTCCCCTCTAGTTAATCAATTGCTTTTCAAAGTTCTCCTGGCCTTAGCTTAAATCTCTTTTGGCAATGGAGAGTGACGTCATCAACATGGCAAGATAAGAGTTTCCTACCACCTTCCCCTTGAAGAACACTGGTTTAGACAATCATTCAAGGACAAGGGAGCCTTTATGAAAGTCCAGAAATCCAAAACAGGAATTCCAGCACACTGTCAGAGAAAAAAAATCCAAAATTGGATGCATGGGAGAGGGTAAGAGGAACAGTTTCACTTTACCTGTGTCAGCCCTCCTCCAAGGCAGTGTCAGCCCTCCTCCAAGGCAGTGTTACCCCAATACCAAAGCCAGATAATGACACTACAAGAAGGGGAACCTAGAGGCAAATATCTCCAGCAAATATAGATGCACTAATTTCAACAAAACTCTAGCAAACTGAACTCAATGGCACATTCAAAGGATGGTATACCAGGATCAAGTGAGATTTACCCCTGGGATGCAAGGATAGTTCCACATCTGCAAGTTAATCAACATAATGCACCACATTAATAAAAGAAAGATGCAAACCATATGATCATCACCACATATGCAAAAAAAGCATCTGACAAAATTCAGCATCCTTTCATGATAAAAACACAACAAACGGGATATAGAAGGAACATACCTCAACATGACAATGGCCATAGATGATAATCTCACAGCTAATAACATTCTCAGTGGTGAAAAGTTGAAATCTTTTCCTCCTCCATGCGGAACAAGACAAGGAAGCCCACTCTCACCACCCCTATTCAATATAGTACTGGAAGTTCTGGACAGAGCAACTGGTCAAGAAAAAAAAAAAGTCATCCAATCAGAATAGAAGAATTAAAATTGTCTCTGTTTGTAGATGATATCATCTTAAATATATAAAATTCTAAAGATTCCACCAAAAAACTGCTACAGGCCTACCTCAGAGATATTGCAGCTTCAGCTCCAGACAACAGCAATAAACTGAATACCCAATGAAGTGAGTCACACATTTTTTAGGCTCCCAGTGCATATAGAAGATATGTTTAAAATTTTTGCAAAAGATGAAACTGACAAAAGCTTGATCTCTAGAATATATAAGCAGCTCACATGACATAATAAGAAAAAAACAAACAACCCAATCCAAAAATGGGCAGAAGACCTAAACAAGCAATTCTCCAATGAAAACATACAAATGACCAATAGGCACATGAAAAAAATGGTCAGTATCACTAATTATCAGAGAAATACAAATCAAAACTACAATGAGGTATCACCTCACACCAATCAGAATGGCCATCATTCAAAAGTCCACAAATGACAAATGCTAGAGAGGCTGTGGAGAAAGGGGAACCCTCCTACACTGCTGGTGGGAATGCAATTTGGTGCAGCCACTGTGGAAAACAGTATGGAGATTCCTCAAAAGACTAGGAATAGACTTACCATATGACCCAGGAATCCCGCTCCTGGGCATAAATCCAGAAGGAACCCTACTTCAAAATGACACCTGCACCCCAATGTTCATAGCAGCACTATTTACAATAGCCAAGACATGGAAACAGCCTAAATGTCCATGAACAGATAACTGGATAAAGAAAATGTGGTATATTTATACAATGGAATACTACTCAGCCATAAAAATGACAACATAACGCCTTTTGCAGCAACATGATGTCCCTGGAGAATGTCATTCTAAGTGAAGTAAGCCAGAAAGAGAAAGAAAAATACCATGAGATCACTCATATGTGGAATTTGAAAAGAAAAGAAAAAGAAAAGAAAACAAAAGAAAAGTAAAGAAAAGAAAGAAAGAAAAAAAAAGAAAAGAAAAGAAAAGAAAAGAAAAAGAAAAATGAACATAAATACTAAACAGAAACAGACTCATAGACATAGAATACAAACTTGTGGTTGCCAGGAGAGGGTGGATGGGAAGGGACAGACTGGGAGTTTGAAATTTGTAGATATTGACAGGTATATATAGAATACATAAACAAGATTATACTGTATAGCACAAGGAAATATATACAAGGTCTTGTGGTAGCTCACGGTGAAAAAGAATGTGACAATGAGTATATGTATGCTCATGTATAACTGAAAAGTTGTGCTCTACACTGGAAATTGACACATTGTAAACTGACTATAACTCAATAAAATAAAATTTAAAGAAAGATATGTTTACACTACACTGAAGTCCATTAAGTGTGTGATAGCATTATGTCTAAAAATCAATGAAACAAAAACAGCACAGATATGTAATGCACAGTGTGGGGAAAATCGTCAATAATGCCTTTGTATGGTGACATATTATAACTAGACTGATCATAATGATCAGTTTGAAATAAATAGAAATGTGGAACCACTACGTTGTGTAATAGGAACTAACATAGTGTTGTGGGTCAATTATATTTCTAGCTCAAACAAACAACTCATAGAAAATGAGATCAGCATTTCTGATAGGCAGAGGTGGGGACAGGGTGAATAATTGAATAAAGGCAGACAAAAGGTACAATCTTCTAGTTATAAGATAAATAAGTACTAGAGGTGTAATGTACAATATGATCAATATAATTAACATTATTGCATGTTATGCCTGAAAGTTGTTAAGAGAGTAAATCCTAAGCGTTCTCATCACAAGAAAAAAATCTTTTGTTTCTTCACTTTTGAACCTATATGAGATGATGAATTTCCACTGAACTTGTGATAATCACTCCATGATGTATATAAATCAAATTATTATGCTATATATCTTAAACTTATGTAGTACTGTTATGTCAATTATTATCTTGATAAAACTGGAAGAAAAAACATTAAAAACAGCATTAATTTAAAAAACAATGCTGATAGAAAAATGGCCCCAATAGAGTTGCTTGATGCAAGTGTTGCCAAGAATGTGGAGAAAAGGGAACCCTTAAGCACTGTTGGTGGGAAGGTAAATGGGTGCAGCCACAATGGAAAACAGTATGGAAGTTCCTCAAAAAATTAAAAATAGAACTACAATGTGATATAGCTATCCTTCCTGATATATATTTGAAAGAAATGAAATCAGTAATTTGAAAGATATCTGCACCCATCATGTTCACAACAGCACTATTCACAATAGCCAAGACACAGAAGCAAACTAAGTGTCCATCAATAGATTAACGGTTAAATAAAATGTGACATATATATATACTATAGCATTATACATATATAATATAGATACACACACAATGGAATATTATTCACCCATAAAAAGAATTAAATACTTCTATCTTTGACAACATAAATGGATCTAGTGGCTATTTTTACTAAGTGAAATAAGTCAGACAGAAAAAGACAAGAACTGTATGATCTCATATGTGATCTAAAAACATTGAATTCATCGAAACAGAGAGCAGAATGGTGATTTCCAGGGGGTTGGGGTAGGGATACAGAAATCAGGACATGGCCCCAAAGCACAAATTTCCAGTTATAGGATGAATATATTCTGGGGACCTAGTGCACAACAATGGTGACTTTAGTTAACAATACTGTATGACAGGAAAATCTCATTTTATTTTGCTTCACTTAGCCTCACAGATATATATTGTGTGGGAAACCTGCATTGTCAAATACTGGTTAATATTTTGGTTTTTTAGACATAATGGTATTGCACATTTAATAGACTACAGTACAATATAAATATAACTTTTATGTGTACTATAAACACCCCAGATTCATCTGACCAGCTTTATTGACATATTTGCTTTATTGTAAGACTCTAGATCTGAACCTGCAATAGCTCTGAAATGTACCTATCATACTTGAAAGTTGCTTTGAGAGTAGATCTTAAACGTTCACCATGCACAAAAATAGTAATTATGTGAAATGATGGCTGTTTTAACTAACTTATTGTGATAGTCTTTTCACAATAAATACACTTATCAAATCATCATGTTGTACACCTTAAATTCACACAATGTTGTATGTCAGTTATACCTCAATAAAGCTGAAAAATAAAAATTTTAAAATCTCTTCCATTCATAACAGCCATAAAATGACCAAAAACATAGCAAAACAAAACAAAACAACAACAACAAAAAAACCTTAATCACCTGAAAAGGAAAGAATCAAACCAACACTTGGAAAGGTTGGGTTAAATTGTACCTACTTTCTAATGTCAGTAGCATCCTCTTTGCCTCTTCAGACATGGAAGGTGAGCATGCACGGAAACCACTGGCATGAGGTGACATGAGGATTTCAGTTTCTTTAAGTTTTCCACTATTGAAATTTGTTTTATTTTCCTACTAACTGGACTCTGTTTCCAATAATCTCGTGTTGAGTATTGGTAAGAGGATTGATAGAATATACCAGTCCCATATCTCAGACATCACCCCAAGTTCCAGGAGAAGTGATACAGCCCAGCAAAGACAATAATCCTGAAACTAATGACTCAGGCAACTTGTGAGGTGTGTTGACACAGGGAGTTATACTGTTATGAGATCATTTAGAAAAAGATGATGCTCTGGGTATCTACCATTTGTTTTCTCCACAAAGACCTGCCACAGAAAATTCTGGATTGGATGACAGACCAGATTCCTAGTTCAGTGTAGAACATCTTACCCTCCTATAAAGCAAGATTGTGTCCATTGACAGATACTGGATAAAGAAGTTGTGTATACACACATACTCACACACACACACACACACACTCACACAATGGAATATTACTCGGCCATAAAAAATAAAGTAATGCCATTTGCAGCAACATGGATGGACCTGGAGATCATCATTCTAAGTGAAGTAAGCCAGAAAGAAAAGGAAAAATACCATAGGATATCATTTATATGTGGAATCTAAAAAAAAAAAACAAAACAGAAATGAACTTATTTACAAAACAGCCACAGACTTACAGACATAGAAAACAAACTTATGGTTACCAGTAGGGGAAGTGGGTGGAAAGGGATAAATTGGGAGTTCGAGATTTGCAGACACTAACTACTGTATATAAAATAGATAAACAAGTTTCTTCTGTACAGCACAGGGAACTATATTTAATATCTTGTAGTAACTTACAATGAAAATAATATGAAAACAAGTATATGTATGTGTATATGTATATGTATATGTGTATGTATATGTATGACTGAAACATGATGCTGTACACCAGAAATTGATACAACAATTGTAAACTGACTATTTCAATTTAAAGAAAGAGAGTATAAGAGGAAGAAAAACTTTTAAGAAAGCAAGATCATGCATCTATTTTTAGTCAGCAATTATAAGAGATGATTTTTTTCATTATCCATCATTTATATAGCTAACTCCCCAAAATCATACTCTAGTATTCAATTAAAAAGTCAGCATTTTCAAATTCTTTATCATAAAATTCAGTATTTGATATGCATTTTTAAAATTGGTTCTGCCTTAATACCACAACTTTCTTATGAAAGGATTCCATATCTCTTGTGAAACATTTTAACTATGAGGAGCACTGTGGTATAACTGGAGCTTTTTGTTTTTTGTTTTCTGCCAAATACAATCCATCTCTCCTTTTTCTGATAATTTGTTGAATTTCATTTGAAGACCTAATGTCCATAATTAGTCCACATGGGTTGCCCAGGACTGCCCACCCCCTCAACCCCACTTACAGGAGTAAATATATGACCCAGACAGACTTGGACAAGTAAGGTGTAACATATCCCTAGGACAATGGTTAGCTTAAAAATGGTCACAAGACAAAATCAGATTCAGTAGGATTAGTACTGTATTCTGGGATGTGAGGGGATCTGCTAGGGAAAAAAGCCAACATGTTTTCTTTTATGTTTGTCCGCAGAGCAAAAAAACCTGAGACCGATGGCAGCAAGGTTACCACTGGGTCCTGATAACATCACTAGAGCTTCTGGATCAAGCTGTCCTTTGTGCTACTCTGGACTTTTTAGTTATGTAAGTCAGTATTTTACAACTGTTCTTTCTACTCAAGCTAATTTAAGTGCTTTCATCTCTTGTAACTAAAAGAGCCCTAACTGATACTATGTAATTTAATCTTAAGAAAGACATGAAGAAACTTTACAGAGCTAAACAAATTCAATAATATGTTCCTTTGTGGAAAAAAAACTCATGCACACACCATCTATTCACAGTAAGTATACTCATAATTTTTGTGCATATTTCTTTGAGAATCAATGACAGATATATGATCAAGAGAGATGATAGAAATAGATGATAAGTAGATAGATAGGTAGATAGATAGATGATAGATAATAGATAAATTGATAGAGAGCTATATTAATTATTCATTGGCTATCTGCCTATATTGCCAGAAATGTGCCAATCCTAATTTCTTCCGGGTTTTGAAAAGTCTAATTTCAAACCTTAGCCCTACACTGCTAAATCTCAGTTTTCTCATACATGAAATAAATGTGACAAAATCAGAACCTATCTTTTAAGGTGTCATGAGTTTAAATAAGATAGTGCTTATAAAACTCTGTCTAAAGTGGGTTTTCAGTAAATGTTAGCTGTTAGGTATTACTCATAGACAGCACTAAAGTAAGGACATATTTATTTTCAGTGGAGCTAAAGAAAAATAGTTATAAGTAGGCAAATTACAGTTAGTCTTCTGATCTTATATCATTCTGATTGGACAAAGCAAATCAGACTAGATAAATAGAAGGGTTTTTAATGAAATATAATCTAGTTCCAACCCACCTATATATCTGGCCTTAAATATTTGAATTTGTTGTTACCTCTACAAGATGACTTACTTTTAGCATTCGGTCAAATGAAGAAGTGTTTTGAGAATTCTGGGAAGTTTCCACATTCTCTTTTATTTAATTTGCCAGTTGCACTACATAGCCAACTGTATCTGCAGCAAGACAGTTTTTTTTTCTACAGACAAATGCAATGACAAAGCATTAGCCATTTTAACTGGAGCCGGTATTTTGGGACAGGCAGAGGAGAGATGGTTTAGAACATGGGCCTTCTCACGTTGTCCTGATAAGTTTCACCACCACACCTACCAGCACCTATAAAAAAGGAAGCTGCTCCATATGTCCGATTTACCTAATATAAGACTAAATATTCATCATAGCTCATCCCACATGAAACTCACCTAGATCCAGGAGAAAGCTAATTGATTGATAAAGCTAATTTTAAAAGTATTGATACTTTTAAAAAGATATATACAAAATAAAATCAAGATTATATTCTGTCTTTTTAAACATAAAATAATTCATTATTAAAATTCTGAGATTTTAAATAAATTTGATATATTTTTTCTTTAGTGCAAAAGTGCTCTCAACTCTCAACAGGTTGACTTCCACTTTCAGACAATTCATAACTGAGGGAACATTTAAATCCTGATGTTACCAAAGAAAAAGATTCCCATTTACTCATTAGCACGGATGGAGACTTGATGGTTTGATCTTTGCAGTCCCAACTAAGAAGTACAGGAACTTTAATACAAATAAAATGAAACTAGGAACTAAGAAACGCAGTGATTTCACTAAAATGAAAGAAAAATGAGAGCTTTGTGGGATTGACTTTCATTCTTACTGCGACTATAATTTGCATCTCTCCATGTTTCCAATTCTTTCCAGGAGCAAGTTGAAAGTCTTAGATACGCAGCCTCATGAAGAAATCTGATCAATCAGATGAGAATGTTCTACAAGCTTTTTTCCCCACAGTCCAACTCATTTTTAGTCCTTATTTCCCCAGGAGAATGAAAATTAGGAGTTTCTTCCTTTCATCCTCAGCTAGACTCTCACGGCTGGTGCTGCCAATATTTTTGCCATGAAGATTCTTAACAAAGATGAGTTAACTCCAGCCCTGCTCTCCTTGATTTTTCCTCTCATTATCTGCGGCTTCTTTGTTAAGCCCGGAATCTTTCTGACCATCGATCTGAGAGAAAGAGCTGCACATTTGCCTCTAAGTATACATAATGAGACCTGGTTTCTGGAGCTTCTCCTGACGGGGCATCAGGAGGAAAGCTCCCTCGTTCATCAGGTCGGATCAACACACTCACTGAAGCATGGACTTAAGTCCTGTGCATCAGACGTGGCAGGCATGGTTGAGCCTCCATTCTGTTACCAGGCAAAGTGGGCGGGGGAGCCTAAAGTGTCACCTGAAATGTAAATGGGGAAAAAGCAAAACACGGATTCTTTCAGTGCCAATAGTCTGCGGGCAGACAACCTCAGAAAGGAAAGATGTCCCCTTGTAGTCTTTGAATTAAACTTTCATCATTACAAATGTTGTAATAATGAATGTCAGTAAATATTGTAAATTTTATCTGAACTGAACATATATAAATAGCACCTTTATATAAAATAAAAAGCAATGATTTTCATTGTTGAGGTATTATTGACATGTATAATATCACATTAGTGTACAACATAATGATTTGATATTTGCATATATTGCAAAATGGTCACCACAATGTCTAGTTAACATCTGTCACCACACATATTTACATAATTTTTTTCTTTTGATGAAAACTTAAGATCTACTATTAGTAACATTCAAATATGCAATACAGTACTATTAGCTGCACTCACCATGCTGTACGTTACATCCCCAGGACTTATTTATCTTTTAACTAGAAATTTCTTTGTACCTTTAATCTCCTTCACCCATCTCATCCATCCCCGACCCCTCACCTCTGGCAATCACCAATCTGTTTAAGAGTTTTCTGGGGTTTTCATTTTTGTTTTAAAAACAGGCAAAAACCAAACTATGGTGACAGAAATCAGGATTGGTATTGTCTCAGGGGAGGAAGCGATAGTAGTGACTGAGAAAGGACCCAAAGGGGAGCTTATGGGGTGCGGACCATATTCCATTTCTTTATTTGGGTTCCATGAATGAGTTTCCTTTGTGATAAGTCATCAAGCTAGGCATGTTTCATTTGACACTTTTCTGTAGTTATATCATACTTCAATAAAGATTAACTTTAAATAAAATATTAATAAAATAAATGCCAATTAGGACTTAATTTTTTAGAATTAACTCCGTGAAGCCCTTCCTTCCCGAGGAAGCGTTTCCAGGAGCTCACTGAGACTGTGCCAACAAAGAGTACAGACTGGAAATCAGGGTACCTGGGTTCTGGTTCCACTCTGCCATAACTAGCTCTCTTACTAGAACAAGTCATGTCGCATGCCTGGTCTTCATGTCTTCTTTGGTGAAAGAAGATATTTAAGCTAGTCTTTAATATTCCTCCCAACTCTAAAAGTTTTTTGGTTCCAGACACTCCCCTAATTAGATGTGCACCAATTACTGAGACATGTGAGGTATACACTCTTCCCTTCTAACCTGGTTACAGTAAAATCCAGATCATGGAGGGGGAAAGATGAGCATTAGGAAGAGCGTATTATAAGGTATGTTAGCAAAGCACTCATTGACAAAAGCACATGATATGTCTGAGACATATGAAGTACCAAGATGGATTTCTTTCTTCCTTCTCATGTGACCTTTTAAAATCAGAAATATTATTTATAGAACCTCCCCCACTTCCCCACAATGCCATTTATGTTCAAAACATTTCTGACCTTTGCAAATGCAAGGCGTGGAACTCTGAATGTGACTTTAAAAATCAATTAGTAAAGACTACAAAGATATTTACTCATGTAGTTAAAAAAGAAAAGTTTCTGAAAACAACTTTTTAGCAAGCAGATAAACAGCCTAATAAATGATAAAGGTCATGTTGACTTTAGAACAGACTCCCTCTCTAACTCTCCTAAGTAATCATTGCAGTCTGGCTGTTGTCTGATAAGACAGTTAATTATCCCATATTTCATTTTTAAAAGCAACCTAAGATCTCAATTAAATGCTCCAGATAGGGATAAAAAAAGTGCCTTTTTTTCTGATGTTTTCATCCATTTTCTTTGTGACATGAACGTGACAATTCGATGAGAGAAAAGTACAACCTTTCCTTGTTCCTCTTGGAAGCCTGTGCCCCCTGCTGAGCGCTCTTCTGAGTTCTGACTCTCCCTGCACCTCACACAATTGGAGGAAACAGCTCATTAATTTCACTCCTGTACTCAATTTTCACAATGAGATTACTGTCTGCCAGGGCCATGTCTTCAAGACCAGGTCATTGCTCCTTATACATACAGTGACTTGCCTTTTCAAATCTTTGAGTCAGTTTCTTAAGACCCAGTAATGGGTGTGACATGAATTTTACACTTTGCCAGCTTACCTTACACATTTTCTTTTCAGCCTAATTATTAAAAAAAATGATAATACAGAAGAGCTATTCAAAGAAGATCGGACTTTCAGCAACTGGCTTACCTGTCTCTCATACTGCAGGACATGTTGTATATTCCTATGGCCCTAAATTTGGGGGAACTACAGCTTTATTCTTCCTTGCTCTTCATGCAGATTTCTCATTAATTTTCTTGTCTTTCCTTTTCTTTCTAATCGCAGTTTTCTTTGCCTTCTTAGCATGTCCTGCTATGAATGTCTTCAGTCCAAATAGTGCAAAGATGTTGCCAGAAAAGACTTCAGCCACAGTTACTCCCAGTTTCCTTACTAGGGTCTTTCCAACATTTAGAGGACAACTGTGGCAATTTCAGCCAATGGGGCAGGGGGATCCCAATATTTAATATTGCAGTTTTCAAGTGCACTTTTTTTGGAACCTGAGTAAGATTTGAAAATTGGAATGAATAGTATTTAGCCAACAACAGGCAATTGAAATATCCAAATATTGACTTAGAGTTTTCATGGTTTCTTTCTTTCCTGTTTCTATGGGAACAAAGACTCACTTGGAGACACTGACTTTATAAGAAACACTTCACATATAGGTGTTTCAAAAATTTTATTAAAGTTCATTTTATTAAACAATACAAGAGCACTCTGGCCAAGAATTTTTTATTGCTGCTTCTAAACAATAGCTTAGTTACACACAATTCAGCTGACTATATCTCACTCTTAATTCTCATGCTCATAAGTTCAAGCCGACTTACTTGAAATCCACCAACATCCATAGTTCCACAACCAAACCTGTGTTAACAAAATATAACACTGAGATAACTATACATGGTGTACCTGATTGTAATAAACTGAATTTTGATGATTTGGAAAATAAGTCAGTTTTTTGTCAAGGTTTTATTTTTGGCAAGGCTATATCATTCATAGAAAAACAAACTATCAGGAAAAAAAAATGGAAAAGTTTTGGTGGCCAAACCTTATGCAGAAGTGATCATTCAAGAATGTAAACCAATCATACCTTCATTCCAGCTCCCAAAGTGAATGAAGTCAATGCTTCCTATGTCCTGGAAGTCACTCGCTACGTTGGTTCCCAGGATATCCGTGTGTCTGACAGGTTCCCACTTAATTTGAAGTCATCGTGAGATGTAAAGCCCTAACAGGCAGATGTGGAATGAGACTGAGTTGAGTGGATACCATACAGACCAGGATGAGGCTGGAAGCTCTGTGAAGACACCTGCCCACCAGTCAAAGACCACGACTCTCACTCAGCTTTCCTGATGGCCTGGGTGCCGGATGGATATCACTGTAGTAGTAAATACTGATAAACCATTTTAAGAATTGTGAGAAAATTGAGTTTAAGTAGCCAACCTGCTGATAACAGCCTGAAATCAAATAGTGAGCATCGTAAAGTCGTTAAGATCTCCACAGACAGCACAGTGGGTCTCCTTTCATCCCTGGAGATCCGTTTTGCATTGCATAGGTACTGCCTGAGTTTGAGTTTCATCTTCTTTTACTTTCATTTCCCAGCCTCTGACCGAGACACTAATGAGCTGTCAAAAGAGCCAAGAGGCAGACAACATAAGGGCAGAGGAAATAAAAGACAAGGAAAACGAAACTACAAACTAAAGAATTACTCCCACAAAAATCAAGAGTTGGTTGGTGATGCCATGAAATAATGAAATTATCTCCAAAATACTGTCTTTGTTGTTTTTAACATACTGGAGAATATAAAGAATTCCTTAGGGATTTTGCCACAGAAAACTCTCATGTTTCAGGAAACTCTGATTTCAGCTTCTCTTACAAAGGAAAACTGTCTGTAGAAGAATGGCTGCGTCTAGCCTGGCTACAGGTTCTTGCAGTGGTGGGCTGTATTTTCCGAAGGACCTAAATACCATAAGGATTAAGATGTGAAAGAAATTGTGCAGTAGGCTGCAGACAAAAACATTGCAAAGACTTAGCTAAATGTCAACTGAAATATGAGAAACCTGGGCTGGAAGAGTACAAATTAGATTGGAAAAGGAGTTGCATTTTCAAGACTATATTGTACACTTAGCCAACATTAGACACTGTCATGTGCTATAATCTAATCTTCCAAACAATCCAGTGAGCTCACTATTACTGTTATCCTTATGCAGATTACAAGTAAGACTGCAAAAGCCACCAACTTGCCCAGGATGAGAGAGAATTTCTGACAGCAGAGTCCTTACTCCTTTTTACTTCAAATGAATCTCAGATTTAAGAACAATTAAAGAAAGGAGAGTAGTTGGGGAGGAAGCATCCAACAAGGGAACAGTCAGTTTTCCTGTATATTTCAGTTATCTGATCAAGCAAAATAAGTTGGAAAAATCCTTTGCACAGTAAATTAGGTTTCATTAAAAAGCAATTTACAAAGACCATAACTGGATTTAAAAACAGGCTAAGGACTTGAATAGATATTTCTCCATTATTTATTTTTATTGCTTAATTGATCTGACTGTGTGTAGTATAGCACATTATCTGGCTTGCATAGGTTGAACCTGTATTTCCTCCCTGGGATAAACCCAACTTTGTCTTGATTTATAATCCTTTTAATGTGCTGTTGAAATTTGTTTGCTAGTGTTTAATCGAGGATTTCTACACCTATGTTCATTGGTGTATTGGTCTGTAGTTTTGCTTTCTTGCAGTATCTTTGTTTGGCCATAATATCAGAGTGATAATGGTCTCATAAATGTGTTTGAAAGAGTATCTTACTCAATTTTTTGAAGGCATTTGAATAAGATTGACATTAATTCTTCTTGAAATATATGGAAGATTTCACCCTTTGATGCCATATGGTCCTGTGCTTTTCTTTGCTAGGGGTTTTTGATTACTGATTACTCTTTATTGGTTTGTATAAATCTTCTATTTCTTCATGATTTCATCATAGTAGAAATAATTATTGTATTTCTAGGAATTTAACCATTTCATCTAGATTATCTGATATGTTGGTGGATAGCTCTTCTCAATATTGTACTCACAATTCCCCTAGCTTATTTTGTATATGGAACTCTATGAAGGAACATTCCATAAAATACAGTTTGGATTACAAGCTGTCTGAAATAGTAGTGAATACATATTATTAATGGTTTCAGAGTTGTGATAAAACTGATTTCATAATGCTAATGTATAAAATTATTATGGTCAAATCTCGTAAAAATTCTATTGTTTTGTGTTACATAATCAGTGCAGTTAGTGGCATAGTGGAGTTACTATTTGCAGAAGAATTGATTGAAAATAAAAGAAAAATTATTTAACATTGCATTTTAAATATTTACAAATTAATTTGGTGACAATGGTGAGCTTGATTTTGAATACTGCTGGGTATCCAGGGAGACAAAGGTCAATAAAAGAAGATATGATGTCAAAGTTTGTTATTATGTCTGTTGTCATCAACAATAGAATGAAAAAGAGGCATATAAGAGATGTGTCCAAGATGGTGGAGTAGGAAGACCCTGAGCTTATCTCTTCACACAGGCACACCAAAATTACAACTACATGCAGATTGACTATCTATGTAAACAACCTGAAGACTAGCAGAAAAGAGTTTCCACTATTAAAGATATAGAGAAGGAATCACAAAAGTGATGGGTATGAGGGGTAAAGACATGGTATATAACAAAATGCTAGGAAAGATGACCCCAAAACAGGAAGATAATCATGATTTCAGAGGCTCTTTACAAGGAGTGAGAGGCCCAAGCCCCATATCAGAATTCTTGTTGCAGGAAGACAAGCCCTCAGAACACCTGGCTTTGAACACAAGGGAACTTGCATATGGGGGAGTCAGGCGGCTGTAGGAAAAAGAGGCCCCACTCTTGAAAATGCTGTACAAAATCTCACAATGTCCAAATCCCAGGGCAGAAGCAGTTATTTGAAAAAAGCCTGGGTCAGACCCACTTGCTAACCTTGGAAACTCATCTGGAGAGGCAAGTGGCAACTGAGACTGCTCCTGGTGATATGAACACTTATGGCATGCATTTGGGGAGCTTGTCTATAACAAGGACATCAGTGATATAAAGTGACATGTTAGAGGCCTTCGTCTATCCTATTAGTGCATGGGGTTTACCCACCCACAACCATATCAGCACTAGACCTGGGCCCTCCAAGCTCCATAGCCAGCTGCCTGTGGTACTGTCCCTAGGCAACAGTGGGTCAGCACCAGACCCAGTCCATGACCCTGGACCATGAAGCAGTTGCCCACACCAGCAGGCTGGTTCCAGCCTTGGGATCCCCTGGGCCCTGCAGCCACTTCATGAGGCATGGCCTGCAACCAGCTAGGCTGAGGACCAGCCACACATACTAGCACACTCACAGTAATTGGCCCCACCACAATAGAAGGGCCTACATAGCCATAGAGAGGGCACCCCCAGAGCATAAACCTCTAGCGAACAGAAGGGAGTGAGCTGTTGGACTCCATACGATGTTTACCTCATAAGACCACTTCTCCAAGATCAGTAAACATAACTAATCTACCTAATACATAGAAATAAACACAGATAATTAGGCATAATTAAGAGACAGGAATGTGCTCCAAAAGAAGAAACAAGACAAAATTTTGTAAAAAGGACTAAATGAAGATAAGCTATCTATACAATAAAAAGTCCAAGGTAAGGGTTATTGAGAGATTCAACGAACTTGGGAAAAGAATGGATTAACACAATGAGAACTTTAACAAAGAGATATAAAATATAAAGAAGTACATTGATTGAAAAAAAGAAAGTATAGAGAGGAACCAAATGGAGCTGAAGAATGCAACAACTAAATTAAAATAAACTAGAAGAAGTTGATAGTAGATTAAATGATACAAAGGAATGGATCAGCAAATTGGAGAGGAAATCACACAAGCAGAGCAGAGAAAAGAAAAAAAAACTGAAAAAATGAGGATAGTTTAAGAGAAATCTAGGACATTAGCATACTAACAGAAAAAGAAGAGATAGGCACAAAGAACTTATATGAACAAATAATATCTGAAAACTTTCCTAATCTGGAAAAGGAAACAGACATTTAGTCCTAGGAATCACAGAGAATCCCAAACAAGAGGAACTAAAAAGAGATTTACATCAAGACATGTGATAATTAAAATAACACAAGCTAAACATAAAGAGAGAATCTTAAAAGCAGCAAGAGAAAGGCAATTAAATATAAGGGAAATCCCATAACACTGTCAGTAGACTTTCCAGCAGAACCTTTGCAGTCCACACGGGATTGGAAGGACATATGCAAAGTGATTAAAACAAACAAACAAACAAAAAAACAAACAAACAAAAAACTACAACCAAAATTACTCTACCTAGTAATGCTTTCATTCAGATTTGATGAAGAGATAAAAAGTTTTAGAGACAAATAAAATCTTAAAGAAGAGTTCAGCACCACTAAACTGGCTTTGCAAGAAATGTTAAAGGGACTTCTCTAAGTGGAAAAGAAAAGAGCACAACTAGAAGTATGAAAATTATGAAAAGAAACACCTCATTGGTAAAGGCAAATATACAGTGAAGGTAATAAATCAACCACATATAAAATTAGCACAAAGGTTAAGAGACAAAAGTAATAAAATCATATGTACCCACAATATGTAGTTAAAGAATGTAAAAAACAAAAAATGTACAAAATGTGATGTCAAAAAACATTCAATATGGGGAGGGAGTAATAAAGGCAGGGTTGTTAGAATATGAAAAAACTTAAAAGCTTACCAAGTTAAAATAATCATATATATGTAGGTTTTTATATAAACCTCATGATAATGACAAACAAAAAACATGTAAAATACAAACACAAAGGAGAAAGGAATCCAAACATGACATTAAAGATAGTCATCAACTCACAAAGGAAGAGAGAAAAAGAGCTACAAAACCAAATAGAAAACAGTGGATAAAATGGCAGTAGGTACATCAATATGAATAATTACTTTAAATGTAAATGGATTAAATGCTCCAATCAAAAGACACAGAGTGGCTAAATAATTTTTTTTTAAAGACCCATATATATGCTGACATGCGCTGCCTACAACAAACTCACTTATCTAAAGATGCAGATTGAAAGTGAGGGAAGAAAAAAAAGATATCTAATGTAAATGGAAAGAAAAGAAAGCTGCGGTAACAATACTTAGACAGAAAAAAAAAAGATTTTAAAATGAAGACTGTTACAAGAGACAAAGAAGGGCAATATATAATGATCAAGGGATCAAGAAGAAGATAAAACAATTGTAAATGTATATGCAACCAACATAGGAGCACCTAAATACATAATGCAAGTACTAATAGACAGAAAGAGAGAACTTCACATAACACAATAATTGTTCAAGACTTTAACACCCTACTTACATCAATGGACAAATAATCCAGACAGAAAATCAAAAAGGAAACACTGGCTTTAAATAAATAACACTTTATATCAAATGGATATAGAACATTTCTTCTGAAAGTAGCAGAATACACATTATTTTCAAGTGTACATGGAATATTTTCCAGTGTAGGTAACATGCTAGGCCACAAAACAAATATCAGGAAACTTAAGATTGAAATTATATCAAGCATCTTTTCTGATCAGAATGGCATGAAATGCAAAACAACTACAGGGGGAAAAAAAAAAACCCTGCCCCAAAAAAAAAAAAAAAAAAATATATATATATATATATATATATATATATATATATATATATATGGAGACTAAACAAATATATTGCAAACAAATAAATAAATCAGAGAAAAAATTTTAAATACCTTGAAACAAATGAAAATGGAAAGACAATGATTTAAAATTTACAGGATGCAGAAAAAGCAGTTCTAAGAGGGAAATTTATAGCAACAAAGCCTACCTCAGAAAGTAATAAAGATCTTAAATAAACAATCTAAAGCTAAAAGAAATAAGGGGGAAAAAGCAAACCCCCAAATTAGTAAAGCAAATAAATAAGAATTACAGAAGAAATAAATGAAATGGAAATAAAAATGACAGAAAAGATCAATAAAACTAAGAGGTCATTTTTAAAAAAGATAAACAAATTGATGAACCTTTGGTCAGACTCATCAAGAAAAAAAGAGATGTCCCAAATAAACAAAATCAGAAATGAAAGAGAAGTTACAACTGACACCACAGAAATACAGTTGCATCACAATGAAAGGTGCAATCATTTTGAAAATAGTTCAGTAACAAAACATAACACAACTTCATCTTCTTCTGAGCCTCCTTTCTTATTAGATTCCACAAAGGACTTGGGTATGCTTTCCAAGAAAATAATGTCATTGTGATTATAACTGTAATGATGAATATTTGCTTAATTAATATCAAAAGTAGGTCTCACTATTCTGTTTCTTTTTTTCCATAGCTTTTTAAAAATACCAAATCATAAGTTAATACATCTTAGACATCTAAGATCACAAACACAAAATGTGCAGTGTCAGCAAAGTGTATAACACTAGTGCAGGCAGGACAGTGTTCATAGCTCTGACTAAGTTCATGTACACAAAGATAATGACAGCCACTCTCTGGTTCCTGGCTGACAGCAGCTACCAGACTATGGATTGTAAAATGCATCCCAATTTCAGAGATATTGAAGTGTGAAAAAGTACTAAAATAAACAAATAAAGCCATAGAGAAACTAATGTGATAGCTACTATAGTCCTACTCAGCATGGGGGAAAAGAGTTCTATATGGAAGACAGAGAATAAACTAAGTCTTCATTTAAACATCATCTAGGCATGACTTTAATTTTTTACCTGCTTATTTAAATTTACATATCTTCTTTCTGATGGCTATAAATTCTCATTTTGTAGTTCCTAATAAAACATTGCAGAGAAGGAAAAATAATTTTCTCTCTACCCTTCTAAGTTCTTGGCTGAGATTACTCTGTAATAAAAAGACAGATTAACAAGAGAAAAAAATGAAATTTAAAAACATGTATACCTCTTTATAAATGGGGGAGACCCAGGAAAATTAATAGCTCCCTGAAATGGTCCAAGTCACCACCTTAAATACCATCTGTAACTAAAAACAATAAAGGATATTGCATGGGAGGAAACCAGTTATGGGATGTGACCAGGAGAAACACCGTAATCAAACATAAGGTCTTTATATAGATTTAAGTCCTTGTCTTCTCCATTGATAAGTTTCTAGAAATTTGAAGTCATCCTCCTTTTCTTTATACAGAGGCACCCTACAAATGAAGTTGCCCTTATGATTGTAAATATCCCTACACAAAGGAACTTCTACTCAATTTTAAAAGCTTCTCCTTTATCTGCTGTTTCTTAAAAATAATCAGCCAAAAATAATCCTTTTGCCTGAGAGGCATATTTTGGGGCGGGATTTTTCTGCTTCTTTTCAACTTTGAAGACACTTCATAGGCTATGCTTCAACTTAATACAAAGTAGATTAAAAAATTATTATAGAAAAAAGTAGTTAAGGGAATATCACTGAGAAAGTAAAAGAAAGGAAGGAAAGAAGGGAGGAAGGAAAGAAGAGAAAAGGGGGTTGAAGAGGGGGGAGAAGAAAGAGCACTGTTCAAGAGCTCTAAAATAGTAAACAACACTGGGAGAAGGTACATTATCATCTCTATTTTCTAAGTGAGAAACTGAGATCATCAGATTTGTGCAGCCTTCCCAGAAAGTAATGACTAGGGTGGTACAGAGCTGCATTTTGGGTCCAGACAGCCTGGCCCCAGAGTTCACTCTCTTGGACCTTTATGTTAAACTGCCTTTTACTGGGGGAGGGATGGAGAGGAGGGAGACTGGCTGTGCTTTGATTTTTAACAAAAGGGTCTTGTGAAAATTCTGTCTGTTAGATAGTTAGATAAGTGAGGGCACCAGGCAAACAGGTGGAGGAGAGGGAGATGGTCCAGAAGATGGCATTATGCCTGCCTGCATTTTAAAGGGGCTTTACTTCCTCTAAACTAGTGCCAGCAAGAATCCAGTTAGACCTTGATAGCCATACCTACACCATAGCAACAGGGACCTAACCAGACATGACCCAATGCTCATTGTAATAAAATTAACATTACAGTTTAAACAACCCATGGGTTTTTCTGTGTGCATCATGGGTAAGGACATGTGCAAAAGGGGACAAGCATGACTAAGCACTCCAGGGGCAAGAGCCATCAATCAATCAAGAGACTACTTCTAAGTGAGCATGCAAGAGAAAGGGGCAAACAAAGACCATTGCTATCCGCCCTTGGATCAGCCCACCTCCCATTCTTGGAGGTGTACCTTCCCTTTGCTAATAAATCCTTTAAAATATCACTACACAATGTTTCTGTCTCCTGTCTGAATTCTTATCTTTTGGGTAAGAAAAGGACTGTGGTCTTTTCCTGCCCTTTTTGGGGTAACATATCTATATTTATCCAAACAATAACAGGTACTCCTATACCATTCTTCACCAATAATTATTATTCTAATGTGAGCAGTAAAAAGAAATCTCAGTCATTACTAAAATAATTCAAATTAGGCCTTCCTGCTCTGTTTCTTTGCTTTTCTCCATAACTTTTTATTTTAATGCCAAATCATAATTAGGCATTATGATTATAATGATTATTATTCCTTGACTATGATTAGTCAAGATTATGATTAATGTTAAATCACAATCACAATGCTTATAATTATTAAAATGGTCATTTTAATTTTTGAAAGACTGGACAACTAGACAGATATTAAAGGCCTTGATTTCCTTCATCTAAAAATGAATCAATGGTACTTTTTGCCATTTTTATTATGTAACAAACCTTTTTCATTTTGCTTATTTATTCATTTATTCATTCAACCAATGTATATGGAAACTGTTAGGTTCAGGGCAGATTGCCCCCCAAAATGACATGTTGGCATATTGATTCTTTTGAGTTAAAATTACTTGAGAAGCAGTCGATGTGAGAAAGACACTCTGACTCTCCTTTCTGTCCCCCTCAAATCTCTACATAAATCTCCCATGTGAAAGGAACCTTCCCTGCATCAGGAAGTAGAGAGACATCCTTATTGCCAGAAACAGGGAATTCAGTGCCCAGAGGCTATTTAACCAAACTCTGTGTGATTCCTTCACTAATCAGTACCCAAGTCTAAGTCTCTTTGTCTTGTCAATGCTTCATAAATGTATTGTTCCTTTGTCTAAAAAGTAGAAAAGCTACCTGCTTTAATCAATTCTTTGACTCTGATATTTCTATAAACTCCCCTATGTATGAAATTAAAATTTGATTTTCTCCTGTTAAATTGTCTCATGTCGATTTAATTCTTAGACCAGCTGGACGAACTTAGAAGGGCAGAGGAAAGTTTTTCCTCCACAACAAAACTCTACCATATGCCAAGACATTGTGCCAAGGGATGAACAAAAATGGGGGGAAAAAATCTCATAATTCTTGCCCTTCAAGAATTTACAACCTTATGTAGGACTGAAGCCAGATTTACATTCTACAGGTACTTAGGTACTTGCAGAGGAAATGATATTAAACATTGACCTTAGCTGAGAATTGGACTCACAAAAATAATCCTAAAAACACTAGAAGAATGAGATTTCTCAACAAAGCATTAAACAGATGGCTGTAACAAGTGCCGTCTTAGTTTTGATCTAGTGGCGATTGCAAAGATACTCAGTAACATCTGCAAGTGATTTCAAAGTAATAAAAACTGTTCTTGTTTAAAGATCTTCCATAAATAGCCACCCTGCCTCCTTAAATTGGCAGTGCAAAAAGCTCTCTGTAGGATTACAGTCTTTGGTTACTGAATTTTGTAAAGCAATAAGATCTCCAAAAAAGGGAGTTTATTCATTAGAGCCAAATCACTTGTGTAATGCCTGTCACCAGGACCCTCAGACTCTAACCAATCAAATATTAAGAATCTGAATATTTTAAGGAAGGAAGCACTCCTCATTCTTCAGAGGAATTTTGGTGGATTGCCCGTGGACAAGAGGAAGTAGACCAGAAAAGGTGCCAAAGACAGAGCTGAATAGATAGGAAACATCTTAGAATGAAGATTTCAACTTGAGGGAAAGAAAAAAAAAATGACAAGAACTGTGAGTTTCAGTTTTATTGAGGGACTTACTGAGGACAGTAGCCCTGACACAGACTTTCAGATAGTGCTGAAAAACTGCTCCAAAGAGGTAAGGGGAGCTATATGTGACTTTGGGGAGGATTACCCACAGTCAAGCATATATCTCGGTAGAAGGTTACTGTTAGTCAAGAGGAACAGATAATCTCAATTAATGATGCTACTGCTTTTCTCAGTGTGAGAAGATGCAAAAATTTGGGTTCATAAAATTTTCTCCTAAAAATATCTATCTGAGGGTCTGTTCTGTCAGTTTTCCCAGAGGATAAAGTGCCTCATTCCTGATCTCCACCCTGAATTCTTTCCACGATGCACTGTTGGTCAGCAACTGCAGTGACTAATGACTGAATCCTTGTAGAATCAGGTGGAAAGTGACATTCTTTAACTGGCAAAGAAGAGCAGAATCTGCCACCCCCAAGTAAGTTGATTTTTTTTAAGAAGTAGACATATGAAAATTGAGTAGAAGTTACCCTTTTGTAGGAGACATTTATATACATAAGGCAAATCTCCACTTGTCTCCCTCTCTGTGCCAGGACCAGGGAGTTGATTCTAAATCTCTAGATATTCTTATCAATGGGGAAGGCAGCTATTTAAAATTTCATAACAATGTTATCCTTTTTTTACTGTACTTTTCCTGGTAACTCCCATAACTAATTCTCCCCTTACTCCTCAATTTTTTCTTTTGTCTTTAGTTAGAGATAATATTTAAGGTGATGGCTTGGGTCATTTAGGGGCATTCCACAGGTTTCCTGGGTCTCTCTCATGTATGCTGGAGGTATATATGTTATTAAACTTCTGGATTTTTTTCCCCTATTAATCTGTCCTTTTATTAAAGAGGAGTCTCAGACAAGAACATAGAAGACTATAAAGGGAAATTATTTTTCCTCTCCCACAAGAGCAAACATGTCAGATATTCAGTTCATGTTTTCATATGTGGGAAAGTAAAGCACTTTTAGCTTCTCAAACTTTTATTGATGTTGCTACCTATTCAGAGGCTTGGTGTGTGTGTATGTATGTAATCAGAAAGGGGCTGAATTTCATGATTAACTGACTCCAGGAGAAATAAAGAAAATTTTCATAGCCCACACAGTGGAAAGCAAGACTACAGAGGAGATAAGATACCAGAGTTTGAGATGCCAGAGAAATACAACCACATCACACACCCCTCTCTCACTCTCTCTCCCTCTGTCACTCCACTCCCCAAAATATACAGAAATTAAATACTGAGATTTTTCAAAGAAATGGATTCAAATCCAACTTATCTGGATCTATCTTAGCTCTTAAGGATTTAAGTCACACTAGGAATGGGTGAAGAGAATAAAAATAGTAGCTAACATCTGTTGAGAGCCTGCATTGTGAGTTAATCCTCAGAGAAGATGTATACAGTGAGTTGCTTTGTAGCTATTTTACAGACAAGAACACTAAGAGATAAGGAGCGAATTTTCTCTCAACTGGGCTCCCAAACATGTGCATGTCACTTTGCTTAGTCTGAGTGAGTAAAGATTGGGGAAAAAAATGGTAGCTTTCCTAAAGCTATTTTAATTTAACAAAAGGAACAAATCTCTCTCATTCAGAAGCAGAACCAGGAAAAAATAGTGGGCATTCTGGCCCATTCTTTTCATCTCCCTGTAAGTGATTCCAGCAACTAGATGTGTCCAAGAGTGGAGCTGCTGCTGTTGAGAATGAAATATTCCTCCACCTTGCTAAGGTCTTTTGGCTGGTCTAAGATTTAAATTGACATGAGCCAGATTAACAGGAGAAAATCAAACAAAAGTTTAATAACACATATACATGGGAGAGGCCCATGAAAACTTGCGTCACTTACCAAAATGACTGAAGCCCTCACCTTAAACACTATCTCCAGCTAAAGAAAAAAAGAGGACATTGGGATAGTGGTTTGGGACCTCAAAGAAGAGAAAGGCAATTCACATGGATATGGAAAAACAAATGTTTGATAAATAGATGTTTGCTGGGCCAGGCAGGGGCAATGGAACACAGAGTAGACTCTAATCTCTAGGCTCTGTTCATCCGCCACACCTAGCTCACGTTCACTGCAATATCTCTGGTGCAGATAACTCTCTTCTGGGAACAGACTCTATCTAAGTCTAAGAGACTTCTGTTTCTTAAAAGTAATTAGCCTAAATTAATCCTTATGCCAAAGAGACACATTTGTGGGAGGTGAGCTGTGCTCCCCTACATTGGGATATTAAGGCAGACATTTGAATGACCACGTGATAAAAGCACCATGACAAATATAGGAAATTGCGTTTTAATGTGACAGGGTAGGAGGTTGGTGTCCAGGCTCCATTAAAGCCTAAAATTCTATCAACTGAAAAATCTCCATGCAAAGTAAATTTTTTCTAATCTTTTTATCCCAAGTTCTGTTGATACAAGACTAGAGTTCTTAGACTATTAAACATTAGGTGGTAACTCAAATTTTGACTTCTGATTTTTCTTTAATTTGCAAGTGGTGCTATCAAAATCCAATCTGATTCTTTTAACTCCAGCAGGAAACAATTTCTAATGAATAGTATACTCAAATATTTTTTACATAAACTATGGCTAAGCAAGATCATCCCAATTGTGTATGTGTTCAGTTTTGTATCTGTTCCCAGAATTTCAGCAAGCATTCCCTATGATTTTTGGGAAAGAATCAAATGCCTAAATATCCAAAAGAAATTTGATCTGTCCTTATGATAAAAGAATTATTCTTAAGTAACTATGATCTGTGCAGTTGAAGGTGGCCTTAAAATCAATGAAGCATGGGACAGCTCCTGGAAGAAATCCTAGTCTCTCTTGGATTATTGTAGTGAAACATAAAATTTTACTCAACCATAAAATAATTATGCAGAGATCCAACCAACTCAAACTTTCTTCTTAACCAGAAAATATTAAAGGACATTTTCAGGATCATTAGAAGTATCAAGAAGGGGTATAAGGCCACACTTTACTTTAAAGTATATTTTTTCATCATTTCTGGATCAAGAAAAGTCATACACTGAAAGCTTTTCTGTACCTCTTTCTGGCAAAACAGCAGCCAAATTTCATCCATGTATGTGCCTATGTGCGTGTGTGCATGCATAAGCATATTCCTTGTAAGGTTTTTTATTGTGAATTTTATTAGGCATTTAATGCCCTTTTTTGCATTTTGCCTTTTATAGTCAGATTACAAATCTCATTGACAGATACGGAATTGAGGTTGCTCTCGCTGCCCTTTATAGCAAAGTCAGCCATACCCCAAGGGTCAGCTAATGCTCTTCTTCATGGCTTGGTCAGGAGAACCTTGAAATAAGACATCCGTCTCTCTGGAATATGAGCATTTTAGGCATAAAGACTTACTATTTCATTCCTAGCAAGGATACAGTACGAGGAGTGTTGTGTTTTGTTTTGTTTTGTTTTGTTTTTGCCAAATACAGTAAAATCTTAATTGTCTACTGCATTTTTATGTGGAATCTTATCATAGTGATATTTTCTATAGGTTACCAATTCACTGACTTCTGTAAATATTCAGAAAATAATTGTCAGTAATCAGGTGAGTCAATGTAAGTTTCTAATTAATGGAGAAAGTTGAGTCATCCATGACTGGTCTATTCATTATAGTGCTAAGAGAAGAAAAAAAAGCTTCATTATTATTGGATTTCTTTTGCTAGAATTATTGCAGTGTCTTTTGGTTGATATTTTAGTTTGTGGACCTCAAATCTTCTGATGTTGATTTAACCATATATCTAACATGTAAAATATGTTAAACTATTCAAATAAGCATTTGTTAATAATATCCTTAATTAATAAATAGATACATATGTCATTTATTTAGCCCATACCTTGGGAATAGTTTAAGGGATTATAATGATTTATGAGGTCACCCCTCAATACACTCAAGGAAAAAGGTAGATGTATTATTTGGACCCACTTTATAATTAAGAAAAATAAGATATAGTTAAGCTTTGAACTTACTTAGAGTCAGACAGCTAGAAAGTAAAAGAACACTTGTAGCCAAATATGAATATTTTCATACTACTTTTCCAGTGATTTTTGAATTTTAAAACCAACTTTTCAGTCATAAATAAGGAAAGAACATCAGCTATCAGTAGGAATAAATAATGATATACACACTTGCAATTTTGACAAGTCTGATTATTAAGGACTGAATAGTCACAAGGAAAATATTCACATCAATGTCAATTTTGAAGCATGGGATTCAAAAGTGTGTGTATAATACAATTATACCTACACAAGGTGGATACTTATATGGAAACAAACTGGAAGAGAATATTAATAAGCAAAACTATATGGGTAACATTATTTTGGTGATTTTAGCTTTTTGAATTTCTCTTAATGTTGTTATTGCATTACTTATATGATAAAAATTACCCAAGTTAAAATTAATCAAATGACCCCTCAAGACAAAATGTTGGGTATGAAGATAACAAAATATGTATAAGATCTATACAAATAAAATTACAAAACTGTGATGAAAAAAATTTTTTTAAAAACTAAATAAATGGAAAGATATTCCATGTTCATTCATAGGAAAACTGAATATTGTCAAGGTGTCAGTTCTTCCAAACTATTGATTTATAGATTTAATGCAATCTTAATCAAATCCCAGCATGTTATTTTGTGGATATCAACAAACTGACTCTAAAGTTTATAAACTTTGGAGAGGTAAAAGACTCAGAACAGCCAGCTCAATACTGAAAGACAAGAACAAAGTTGGAGGACTGACAATACGTAACTTCAAGACTTACTGTAAAACTGCAGTAATCCACAGAGTGTGGTATTGGTGAAACAATACAACAGAACAGAATGGAATGCAAAGAAACAGACCTACATAAAGATAGCAAACTGATCTTTGACAAAAACAAAAGCAATGCAATGGTTAAAACATAGTCTCTTCAACAAATAGGGCAGGAACTGGACATGCACACACAGGAAAAAAAAAAGGAATGCAGATACAAACCTTATATGCTTCACAAAAGTTAATTTACAATGGATTATAGACCAAAATGCAAAGTACAAAGCTATAAAATTCCTAAAAGATAATAGGAGAGAAAAACTGAAATAACCTTGGGTATGGCAATGACTTTTTAGTTACAACACCAAAGACATGATTCATAGAAAAAGAATTGATAAACTGGACTTTATTCAAATTAAAAGTTTATGTTCTGTGAGAGACATTATCAAGAGAATAACAAGACATACAACATGCTGGTAGAAAATATTTGCAAAAAAACTTATCTGGTAAAGAGCTGCTATCCAAAATATAAAAAGAACACTTAAAACTCAACAGTAGGAATGCAAGCAACCCAATTAAAAAAATGGGCAAAATATCCAAAAAGACACTGCAACAAAGAAGATATACAGGTGGCAAATAAGCACATGAAAAGAAGCTCCATGTCAAATGTCATTAGGGAAATTCAAACTGAACCAATGAGTTACCTCTACACACTTATTAGAATGTCCAAAATCAAGAACACATGACAATATCAAATGCTGGTGAGGAGGTGGAGCAACAGCAACAGCAACTGCCGTTCATTTTTGGTGGAGATGTAAAAGGCACCAGTCACTCTGGAAGACAATTTGGTGGTTTCTTACAAAACTAAACCCACTACTACCATATAATCCAGACATTTTACTCTTTTGTATTTACCTAAAGGAATTGAAAACATATGTTGACACAAAATCCTGCACATGAATGTTTATAGTAGATTTATTTACAATTGCCATAACTTGGAACCTACGAAGATTTCTTCCGTAGGTGAATGGATTAATTGCAGTGCATCTAGACAATGGAGTATTATTCAGTGCTAAAAAGAAATGAGATATCAAGACATGAAAAGACATGAAGAAACCTCAAATGCAGATTACTAAGTGAAAGAAGCCAATCTGAGAAGGCGACATAGTGTCTGATTCCAACTATACGAAATTTTGGAAAAGCAAAAGTATGGAGACAGTTAAAAGATTAGTGGATGTCAGGTGTTAGGGAAGAGGGAGGAAAGAACAAAAGCACAGAGGGTTTTCAGAGCATCTGAACTACTATTTATGATACTATAATGATGAATGCAAGTGATCATACATTTTTCCAAACCCATAGAATGTACAAGACCAATAGTGAACCCCATTTAAACTATAGACTCTGGGTGATAGTGATGTGTCAATGTAAGCTTATCAACTGTAATAAATGTACCACTCTAGTAGGGGATGTTGATAATGGAGGAGGCTATGTATGGTGGGGGGCAGGGGATGTATGGGAAATCTCTTTACCTCCCTACTCACTTTTGCTGTGAACCTAAAACTGCTCTGAAAATAAAATCTATTTAAGAAATTACTCCAGTGGAAAACTTTATAATTGTTATATGATTCAAATTGTTTTATAAACATGCACAAATATATCTACATATATACACGTGTGTGTGTGTGTATACAGATACATACACTATGGACTGAACTGTGTCCCCCCCAAATCGAAATGTTAAATCCTAACCCGCAATGGGATGGGACTTTTAGAAGGTAGTTAAGGCAAAATGAAACCATCAGAGTGGGACCTTATGAAGAGATTGGTGGCTTTATAAGAAGAGGAAGAGAGAGATTGCTTTCTCTCGACCATTTCAAGACATAGTGAGAGGCAGCCATCTTCCTGAAGCCAGGAAGAGAGCCTTCACCAGGAAACAAAATGGCTTTGCATCTTATAATTCCCAGCCTCTAGAACTGGGAAAAATCAATGTCTTAAATTTCCATTATTTAATGTACTGAGTCTATGGTATTTCATTACAGCAGTCTGACCAGGCCAGTATTACACCCACACACACCCACAAACACACACACCTATGCACACACACACACACACACACACACTGAAAGTATACACAATAAACTGTTAAGAGTGGCTATTTTCAAGGAGTGTTAATGGAAATTTTTGAGGGAGGAAAGAGGACGGGAAGATTGCATTTTATGTTAATCTTGTGTAATGTATGAAATTTTAATAAAGTGCCAGAGAGGAAGAAATTTTCTTCTGCCCTTCTGGGTTCTTCTGGCTGGTCTAAGGTTTAAACTGAGATGAGACAGATTAAGAGGAGAAAGTCAAATAAAAGTTTAATAACGTGCATACATGAGAGAGACCCAGGAAAACCCAAATGGCTGAAACTCTCACCTTATATACAACCTTCAGCTAAAGACAACAGAGGATGTTAGGGGTAGTGGTTGGGACTTCAAAGGGAAGGAAGATAATTCATATGGAGATGGAAAATCAAATATTAGGTAAACAAATGTTTGCTGGGCCATGAAGAGACGGTGGGACACAGAGTAGACTCTTAATCTCTAGGCTCTGTGGAAGATTCCCAGCTTCTCCCACCATATCCAGCCCATACTCTTTACAGATAGCTCTGGAGAGAGCTCTATTCTGGGAATAAGTCCTTTGTCTAAATTCTTCAGGCAGTTAAAGGGAAGGTAACAAGAAAACCTTTCTGAGTCTCCTGTTTCTTAAGAATAATCAGCCCAAATTAATCCTCATGCCAGAGAAACACATTTTGGGATGGCAAATTGTGCTCCTTTAGAGAAGTGAGTGTATTAATTTTTGTCCTTAAAACCTAAAGAAAATTTGTTGAGGGGCTAGTGGCTATTTTGTTTGCCTTTGTTCAGTAGCTATGAGGGAAAACAATTTAAAACTTTATAGCACATAGTAGATATTTAAAAATATTTGTTAACTGAACAGAAATTTGTGGTTTTGAATTGAACTATATTTTGACGTAGGGACTTTAACCTATATATAGTGTTTCTGACACACACAAAACACACACATATTTGTATATATATGACCCTATGCATTGAATACCATGTTCCTGTTGTCAAAGACACATCTCAGAAAACATTTTGTCACTCACTCCCTTTCTTAATAAAGTCTGACTCCCTTTGTGGGAGAATGATACAGTCAGACAAATGAGCTCCAGGATGCAGAGGGATGGTTATGAGGAAAGGCGACCCTACTGAAAGAGAACAATGTTGGTTCGAGCAAAGCCATAAAAAGGGTTCCTCACTATGTAATTTTACACATATAGCCACACATGACTCAATACTAGTAGTATTTCTTAACCAAAAGTAAAATGAAAAAGGAAGAGAAAGGGAGAAGGAAGACTAGAATCTGCATATATAAAAATATGTGAGCAAGAGTACATTATATAAAAACCCCAAAATTCTTAACAAATACATTCAAATAAATATATTTCAAGTTCAGAGATACACAGTCACATAGCAAATGAATATGGCACCGAGACTAGTGTCTGGTTGCAAACTCTATGACAGACAGAATAGAAATGTGTAGAAACTGGTAGATTTGAGTCACAGTCACTTTGCACCTTTACAAGCTGTTCAAGTTGTTTCTGGTTGAAGTAATAGCGATGTCTTGATAGTAATATCAAATTTGTCTCATCTTCCTTACAAATACCTAATAACCTTTCTCAAAATAAGTCAGATCTGTTTTCTAGATTTGATAATATAGAAAAAATATTTGAAACCAGCATAAATCTTGTTAAGCTTACAAAGTATCTTCATGTACATCTTCCCATTTGGTGATCACAACAATCTTCTGAAGAAGTCTTTTATAGACCAAAAACCCCAAATCTGAGATAAGAAGAAAGGGGAGCAGGGCACAACCATTAAAGGAATGACAGCGATGAGCACCAAGATGGTGGAAAATTCAACTCCCACTAGATGTTGAGGTCCAGATGGTAGGAGATTTGACTTCCAGGAGAACTTGAGCTTCATTATATACTCATTATAATATAATAGCGTGGTGAATGGTACTCCCACAGGCTCCATGACAGTTCTGGCCATAAAAGATCAAAAAGGGAATGGTGTCTCAGTTTTTGGGAATCCCAGCCCCTTCCCCAAAGTAGTTAGAATAATCCTCCCACTTGTTAGCATGTGAAATAACTGAGCCCATTAAAACTAGCAACACCGTGCCTCGCAGCCTCTTGCTCTGTCACCTTCAGGGACACCCTGCACTGTCTATGGAGTGTACATCTCTCTGAATAAATTTACTTTTACTCAACTATGGCTCACTCTTGAATTCTTTCCTGCATGAAACCCAGGACCCTCACTTGATGGGGTGTGTCCCAGGATCTCAGTTGAAACCCTGGGACACAGCCATCCTTTCATGCCCCATTTTCCTGTATCATATCTAAGGGAAGTTAAATGATACCATTTTCACACAGCAGGTGAGTAGTAGGGCTATGATATAAGTGTAGATATGCTGATTTTAGATCTAGCCTTTTAAAAGTATTATGGTGGAAATTCCATAATTGTTTTAGAAAACTACAGAATAAAAATATTCCAGGAAGCAGAATATTTCCTGGGTCTTTTGCTGTTTTATTCTTTAATATCTCAACAATTAGCCAACTGAAACTGTAAATAGCTTTATCTTTTTCTACAAAAGCAGAATTTTATCTTTTTTCCCTTTATGCTGCATGCACTTGGTAATTATAAACTTCATATTTGAGCCAAATAACTTAATAAAAAACATTTCAGCCCTAGTTTAAAATTTAGAAGCCTTAAGATAGGATACTAGCATCATTTTGCAATGTTTAAAGGTTCACAGAATTGACTTTAAATGACCCAAATGAATCTCTTAGCACATAGAAGCTAGAAGAGTTTATTAGAGCAGGCGTGTATAGCAGTTACTGAAGCAACGTATTTTAACAGCTGAAGCTTATATGATTACAAGTCACCCTCCTTTATTAAAATGACCAGTTAGAAGGCAGTCAGTCTACTTTTAAAGCTGGAAACGTAGGCTGGATTTTTCTTTTTAATGAAAAGGACAAGACAGTGCTTAAATTTGAGTTTAATGGTCTGCAAATCTCCACCCTCATTTTGCAGCACTGAAATTTAGTCCAAGAAAGCATAGGTATAGTTATAAAGGCTGGTTGTACTCCCTCCCACAACCAGAAGGCCAAGGAGGAGCAATAATAGCAGTTCTCCGAATTATACTACATTTTCTCTTTCCTCTCTACATTTCTAGTGAGAAATTGGAGATCAAAATGAAAAATAGAGGTGGAAGGTGAACTTTAAACTCTATGGTAGTTGGGTTCTGACTTCAAGAAGCAGATGTTGGGACAGAATTAGGAATACAGGAAGCTGGTTAGGCAGCAACATCTGAAAGCAAAAAGAGCAGAAGCAGGTTCAGACAGCAGGAGCCGTGATACAGCACTACAGATCCAACAGAGTCTCTTCTTGCCCAGGGGGAAGCAGAAGCAGAGGTTATCCCAGTCAAGGTCACATTGGGGTGGAATTGGCTAGGCCTTGGTTCCACTGTCTTGGTTGGTCATTGATAGGCTCACCTCAAGAATGGTATGACCTTGACTCAAAAGCTGCGGTATCTCTGAAGGGGTTGCAGGAGGTTCTCAGTTGGCTTCTCTCCTTCCCTGGAAGGGCTCTGTGGGGCACATTCCCATGTTTACACACGTGTATACATCTATTGGTTACACATATGGGTATGAATATTTGTGCTTGATATCAGTTATATATTTATTATGTATAATACAAGAACAAAAGTCCCCATGAGTTAAGACGAGTGTTCATTCAATTCATAATAAAAAAAAAATCACTTACTTAGTTTTCTTATAATCTGTATATTTTAAAGATTATGAACATACATTAACATGTACCTTACCCTGAATCATCCAGTTGCTTTGGAATGAAAACATCAGAGAGAAAAAAGACTAGAATGTATATATTCAGTATTGTTTATAAATATATTCAATAAGTTATAGACAAAGTCAGGCTAAAGCCTATGTAAAGAATTCCACAGCTAACAGCCTTGTAGGGCAAGAAGGCTGGTCCTTCTGAAATACCACTTTGGTGGTGGCATTTAACCTGTTCACACACTGTGTGGATGGCCATGCTCCATGTACAGAACAGGACAAAACAAATTCCTCAAACTAGCCTCTGACACAAAGATTATTCTAGTGTGGGTCATTGTCAGTTGCAAAGCCACTTCTCAGCTACTTCAGTATAGTTTATTTACATAATACTCAAATTTTTAGACGTGTAAAATAACCTAATATTAGCACTTGGTGGCTATTAATGAACTGACTTGAAAAGAAATCTTAGTCTAAATCAACAAAGAATTAAAGATGATAGCAAAAAAGTAAGACTATCCAGGAAATTCAGTGGCAAAAGAAATATTATTCGGGTTTAGAATATGTGGAAGTATCTAGGGGAGTTAAAGATGTGGCTTATAGCATGGGCCCCCTGGAATTCAGCTGAGAACAGAATTTAAGTGTGGTGACATATTGAAACAAGAATTACCCATGATTTCCTTTTTTGTCCTTCATCTTCATCCCTTCTTCTAACCATCCCACCATGGCAGACACTTAGTGTCTCCAAGCTACATACTACAATGCCCTATGCACTCAAATCTGAACCACCTGCCTCTCCCCGACCACACCCTCCATTGCCTCCATGACGTGCCTCACTAACTGCACACTAGCTCCTTCTTTAAAGGAACAAAATACCATAGCAATATGAAAACAGTTCTGATCCAGCCATCTACTTCCTAGCTGTGGAGACTAAGGCAGGTTGTAAGATGGAAGTATAAATGTGTTCATGCATTAAGTTGCTGTGAAGATTAGGTGGGTTAATACGTGTAAAGCACTTAGAGCAGTGGATAATTATTCACTCAGGAAAATAAGCAAACTACGCAATCTAGATACAGGAAATAGCTCATTTGTTAATATATATTGATTTTTCAAAAATAGTTATTCGTGGTTTATAAGAGACTAAACATTATTTGTTCAATATTACCCATCCTCTTCTGGTACATAATTTGTGCACTCTAAGACACATGGAAGGGATTTTTCCATAATCATAGGAGGAGGTAGTAGCTTGGTTAGGTCAGGTTTCCCCAAGGAAAAGGGAAAAAGGATACACAAAAGAATTTATTATATCTATTATCCTTCAGGCTCTTCCAGACCAATTTGAATCACATTGGTTAGAAAAATAAAGGCTAGACACTGATGGAACTATTTTCATAAAACATTTGATAAGATTCCATGCGAAGAATAAATGCTGGAAATTGACCTATTTTAAGAGAGACTTTGGGAGGAACTCTAAGCACAGTCTCCCTGCCTCTGCACTTAAACCAATGGGATTCTATCACTCCAGCAATTGTGAGATAATGCCCACGGAGACAACTGTGATATTTCCCCCATGAGTGCCATCAGCCATGTCAGCCAGCTTTGTGGAGTGAGTTTATACACAGCAGATGTCAAAAACTGCAAGTGATTCATTGGCATAAAACTGGTTTGGAGGCATATATGAGGTATGCCTTTGGGGCCTCCCAGAAATAACTGAGAAATGCTTTGAGACACTGCTTGAACATGAAGGGTATTATTGCGAATCATCAGAACTGGGGTATAAAAATAAATGTGATTTCACTTGTGCCCCAAAACTAGTACTCCTGGGGAAATTCAGGATTACATACATTTGATTCAGGCCTCTTGTTTAAAGAATATAACTATATACTGTCAACTAAATAATAAATTAATTATTTTTGTAGTTTAGAATGTAAAAAAAAAGAAAAAGATTAACACCTAAAGGAAAAGTTACTAATAGAAAAAATACAATTTAATTAAAATATTTTTAACTTCTGGAATTTTAAAAATATAGAATTAAAAAATACGAACAGAAAAAAATAATACATTGTCTTCAATTCTTCAATTAATAACAAATGCTGTAAGAAAATGCTAAACAGAAAATTAGAGTTACTTAATGAGGCAAATAATTGCCAATTATAATCTTAATAACAGTTCCTACAGGATATGAGAGGGAAGAATCAATGTATCTGAAAAACATTAAAATTGATCTTACTTTTAAAGTAAATTACATTATTGTACACTCTTACCTCATATCCTAGATATAAAATCATATCACAGGAAAGATCATCTCCCATCTGCCAGTAAAACCTCTGACCCAGAATTTCTACTTTCATCCTTTAGGGAATACCAGGAACTAGATTTGCTCTGTCCCACCTAAAATACTAAAAGGCTAGACAAAATAAATAAAGCAACAGCTTTCCAACATTGTACAGCAAGCAGTGTTGAAAGAAAAGGAAGAAACAACATATGACCTAAAAATGCTCAGGTTACTGCCTAGAGAGGTTCTCAAGATGAAGTGCAGGGGGGTGGGGTACCCAAATTGAGCCCAGTAGTTTCCTTGGGCTGGGAAGACAGAGTTCAGGGTTCAGGAAGGCTAAGCTGTCAGAACTGTTAAGGCAGATAACTGAAGAGGACAGGGCTGCCCAAAGAGCTGTGGAGATATGCATAGGGTATTCCTTGAGGCTTCACCTGATCAGTGCATACCATAAAAAAAATAATAATAATAAAAAAAACCCCACAAAGCCTGGGAAAAGAAACACTTGGAAGGAGCAGAAACACTCAGAGCTTAAGAAGAACAAGGAATAGTTCATGTTCTAACTGGCCAGAGTGTGTACACTTTCTAACACATAAAGCATCAAGTAGAGTCTTCAGGAGAATGTTGCGCCACAGTAGTGTTATCAAATTAGCCCAAGATTAAAGGCTGCCCTGGGTCATCTAACAGATCTTATAATTAAGCCTTGAAAGGATCAAACTGCTTCAAATTAACTTTATTTCACCCCAGAACAGAGCCAAAAATATTTAAGAAATACAAAATAAAAACTCTGGCACCCAACAAGGTAAAATTTGCAACATCTAGTTTAGCATCCAAATAGAAAATAACATATATACAAATAGCAGGAATATACAATATGCCATGAATACATAAACACACAGAAATGCTACAGATGATAGAAATAGTTGACAAGGATGCTGAAAAAGCTATTATAAATATATTCCACATGTTCAAGAATGTAGAGAAATGTATGAGCATAATAAGAGACATGGAAGACAGTTGAAGAACCCAGATCAAATTTCCAAAAATGAAAAAAAAAGAAAAGAAAAATATACTAGATGAGATTAAGAGTGGATTAAATACTGTATAAGAAACATTTAATGATTATGAGGACATTGCCATAGAAACTATCCAAAATTAAACAGGGAGAGAAATAACACTAAGAAAAAATGGACTATGGCATGAACTATGGAATGAGAAAAAAGAATGAGTTGTGGAAGTTGAGAGAGGGAAACAGAAAAAAAAAATGAAGAAACAGTGGCTGAACTCTTCCCAAATTTGATGAAAATTGTAAGCCTTCAGATCCAAGAAGCTAAACAAACCCCAAGCACAAGGCATACAAAAAATGTTACATCAAGACATGTCATAAACAATCCTCTTAAAACCAGAGATGAAGAAAAATAACCCTAAAATTACCCTCTCTGCCCTGCAAAAGCCACATGACATTGAGAGGAATCAAGATAAGCATGGCAGCTGATTTTTTGTCAGAAACAGTGACAGTCAAAACAGAATGTAGTGCCATCTTTAAAGCATGGAAAGAAAAAAATATCAACCTAGAATTCCATGCACAAGTAATATGCCATTGAAGAGAACAAGAAATAAAAACTTCACATGTATAAAAGCTGAGAGAATTCATCACCAGTGGATTAATACTATATCTAAGACAAGGAGAGAATAAAGACATTTTTAGACATACAAGGTTAGATAATTTATACTTCATCTTTACCTCTTCCAAGATGACACTGGAGGCTATATCTTCCCCAAAAGAGGGATTAAACCAAGAAAGAGAAATACAGGTGGTCCAGATGCAGGAGAGTCAATCCAAGAAAAGAAATAAGGGCAAGTGGAAAGAACAACTATATCTGAATAAATGGATAATCTAAAAGAAATGGATAAACATACAACCTACCTACTACATCATGAAGTAATAGAAAATTTGAACAGACCAATAATTAGTAAGAAAATTAAATCAGTAATCAAACCAAACATTTAAAGAAGAATTAATGCCAACTGTCTTCATATAGATGCAAAAATCCTCAACAAAATACTAATAATGTTAGGTCACAAAACAAGTCTCAACAAATTTAAGCAGACTGAAATTATATCAAGCATATTTTCTGACCATAACTGTATAAAACTAGAAATCAACAAGAAAAAAATGAAAAAAAAAAATGAACATGTAGAGAATAACCTATAGGCTACTGAACAACCAATGGGTCAACAAAGAAATCAAAGAGGAAATAAAAAAAATACTCTGAGACAAATGACAATGGAAATACAATGATCCAAAATCTATGGGACAGACTAAGGACAGTTCTAAGAGGGAAGTTTAGAGCAATACAAGCCTACTTCAAGAAACAAGAAAAATTTCTAATAAACAACCTAATCTTATACCTAAAGGAATTATAAAATGGAGAACAAACAAGATCTAACTTATAGTAGAAGGAAAGAAATCATTAAGATCAGGGCAGAAATAGATGAAATTGAGGCTTAAAAAAATAGAAAATATCAATGAAACTAAGAGCTGATTCTTTAAAGGATTAAAAAAATAGGTAAACCTTTTGTCAGACTCCTCAAGATAAAAAGAAAAAGGATGAAAATAAATACAATCAGAAATGAAAGAGAAGTTACAACTGACACCACAGAAATGCAAGAGACCATAAGAGACTACTACAAACAATTATATGCCAACAAATTGAACAGTCTAGAAGAAATGGATACATTCCTAGAATGTTTCAAAACTGAATCAGAAACAGAAAATCTGAACAGACTGATCACTAGTAATGAAATTGAATCAGAAATAAAAAAAAACTCCCAATAAACAAAAGTCCAAGAGCAGCCACATTCACAGGTAAATAATAACATTTAAAGAAGAATTAATATCTATCCTTCTCAAACTATACCAAAAATTGAAGAGGAAGAAAGTCTTCCAAACTCAGCATTACCCTGATACCAAAACCAGATAAAGACACTACAAAAACAGAAAATTACAAGCCAATATCCCTGATGAACACAGATGCAAAAGACTTCAACAAAATATCAGTAAACTTAATTCAACAATACATTTAAAAGATTATACAGATTGACCAAGTCATCCCAGGAATGCAAGGATGTTTCAATATTTGCAAATGAATCAATGTGATACACAATATGAACAACACAAGGATAAAAGTCATATGATCATCTCAACAGATGTGGAGAAGACATTTAACAAAACTTAACAGTTTTTCAGGATAAAAAAAATCTCAACAAACTGGATATAGAAGGAACATACCTCAACATAATATTTGACAAGCCCCAAACTAGCATGATACTCAACAGTGAAAAGTTGAATGTTTTTCCTCTAAGATCAGGAACAAGAAAGCCCACATTTATCACTTCTATTCAAGGGAGCACAGGAATTCCTAGCCAGAGCAATATGTCAAGGAAAAAAAAAAAAAGGAATGGCATCCAAATCAGAAAAGAAGTAGTAAAATCATCTCTGTTTGCAGGTGACATAATCTTATGTATAGAAAATCAAAAAAACTCTACCAAAACAGTGTAAGAACTAATAAATGAATTTAGTAAAGTTACAGGAAGAAAAATCAAAATACAAAGATGAGTTGTATTTCTAAAGACTAAAAATGAACATTCCAAAAAAGAAATTAAGAAAACAACTCAATTGATTATTAGACCAAATCAAATCAAATCAAATACAGTACTTAGGAACAGATTTTACCAAAGAGATGAAAGATCTGTACACTGAAAAATATAAAACATTCATGAAAGTAACTGAATTAGACACAAATATATACAAACATACCCAGTGTTAATAGATTGGAAGACTTAATATTGTCAAAATGTCCATACTAAGCCCCAAGCAATCTGCAGATTCAATGCAATCACATTAAAATTCCAATACCTAACAAAATTTTACTGGATTAAAAAAAAATCCTGAAATTCATATGGAACCACAGAAGACTATGAATAGTCAAAGCAATTCAGAACAAAAAGAACAAAGCTGGAAGCATCACATTATCTGTTTTCAAACTATACTACAAAGCTTTAGTAACTTAACAGCAAGGTGCCAGCATAAAAATAGAGAATATAGATCAATGGAATAGAATTGAAGGCCCAGAAATGAATGCACACCTTTATGATCAATTGATATTCAAGGAACATATATAACAATTTTATTTAAATTGTCAAGCGTATTGGTCCTTTTATTATCATCATACCCTGCCACTCCATTCTTAATCTTAACACCTCCCAGCCTTGATCGGTCTACTTGTTGTGTAAGTTACAAAAACACAAATAGAGTGTAGCTAGAAACAATACTCTCATAGATCTGTTCCCTAAACAAGCACTAAAAATCAAACAAAATAATCATAAAATCAGCATGTAGAATATCTCAACCTTTTCCTACATTTGATTTTAGGGTTTTTTTGTTTGTTTGTTTGTGTGTTTGTTTTTGGTTTTTTGTTCTTTGTCTTTTTGTTTTTCAGGCTGACTGGTTTTCTTCAACCAGCTTTGTTGGCCAATGTTTATTTACCCAGTAGTAGTATAAATTCTTAAGAGTAAATTCAGATGACACAGTATATCTAAAAAATAGGAGTTACTATTTTTTGTTCAAGATCTAAGAGGTCAATTCTAATGGTAACTTATCCTTTTATTGACCAAGATTCAAATGAGAGTATCGATTACTAGGGAAGTTCTCACAACCCTAGCCAATTCTTAAACTAATGGGCTGGATAATTCATTCTATTTAGTTGACTTCCAAACTGTAATGATCTAAATTGATCACTTCTAGCTTTTGGCATTGATAAATAAGTTACACTTATTTTATAATTTCTGCAAGAGATACTCCTTAGACTCCCTTATAATTTATTAAATGAAGAGAATAATAGATTTTTTTTTTACTTCCCACCAACTAATCTTAATATATCTTCACATATCCTATGATTTGAAACACATTTACAAATAACTGTTTTTGCAAAACTCAGTCTACGGAATCCTCCTCCCAGGAATTTAGCAAACACAGTTTTAAGGCTTAGGGAATTTAGCAAATTTTACTGGATTTGCTCACTCCAGATACTTTAATCTAGACTTTGGCTAACTATGGCTCTTGGGCCAAATCCAGCCCACTACTTGATTTTGTAAATAGAGTTAAACTGGAGTACAGCCGTGCTCATTGATTTACCTACTGTCTGTGGCTACTTTTACATTATAAGAGCAGAGCTGAATAGTTGTGACAAAGATCCCAAGGTCTGCAAAGGCTAAAATATTTACTATCTAGCCCTTTATGAAAAAAGTTTACCAATCTCTACACATTACAAAAGTAAATGGGCAGAATTGCTATTCACCTGAGTGAAGAGATAGGTACCTAATTTCAAGATCCGGGTGTATTCTTATTGTATGGAACCATGTGACAACATCAAGGTGACAGAATTGAGAGTAAAATGGTCCACTAAAGGGTATTAAAAAAAAAAAATCTAGATTGAAAAACCTCAAAAATATTGCATCATAGAAATGATTGGAATGTGACAGGAAAAAAAAAAGTTTTAATTGACATTTGAGCAGAGTACTTGGAGCTTTGAAGATTTCCAAACCACTGACTTTGGCAAGTCAACTTCCTTGATAATATATGACTTCAGCCATCATGCACCTGACCGCACTCAGAATCATGTTAAACAGTAAGTATGGATTCAAGGTTACCAGGCATGCAAGCACTAAAAATGGCAAGTTTTAGTCAGACAGCAGCTGAGATTTGCAGCACAACTTGAGGATGCCAAGGCCAAACTCTGGTTCCCAATAAGTGGTTCCTATAAAACCTGCTCTTCATTGAGAACACGAAGTATAACTTAGACTCTTCTGTGGCATCTAGTGGTTCCACCCAGTATCACTTCCTGCTAATGATTTCCATGAGCTACATTTACCACAGTCTATCTGACAAGGCAAATTTGAACTCAAGTTCTATCAAATAAAACATTTGTGATCCCAGACAAAATACAGGGTAGAACCCTTGCTGTTAGCATTTACCCACTAAGTTTCAAGAGACAATGTTTTATAACATAACTGTTGTACATTTGCAAGTGCTTTTAAGTACATTTAAAATTCACATCATTATGTGTAAATAAAAAAGAAAACTTGTGAGGTGAAAACAAACATACAACCTACTGACACCAGCACTTAAATTAAAACAATTCACTGAAAAGGCCAAAATTCTACCCAATGCATTACTTGTTTCATTCGAAATATACTAACCTTAATTATAAATGTTTAAATCACTCTTTAATTTTCTTGTTGTCTCTGTATTGAGCATTTAGAAGAAAGACTATAAATTAGTGACCAGTTACATCCAAGTGGAGACAGAGCTACATCCAAGATGGCCCTAGTCCATCTCATCACTTCCCTAATAAGACGTTCTAAACCACTTCTGTGTTTTTTTTTTAAACGGAGATACTGACAGCTTGTGTATTGTTGTTTGACACTTAAAATGGAAGCAATGAAAATTTATAAAGAATAAAAAATGTTTTCATGTATCTGAAAGCAGAAGGTGCTCACTTAAGCTTCCAAAATCATTTGGAAAACAAGTCTCATGGAAGTCCACAAAGAATTCTGAAAACCACACTGTAATATTTTTATGTTTACTCCACACAATCAAAAGAAATTCTGATGCCTCAGTACTGCTGTGAATGCCTTGGGCTAAGAACCAGGAAATCTTCACTTTGGTCTCAGCTCCCATACTATCTGTCTTTGTGACTTTAGGCATATCACTTGAACCTCTCTGGCTCTCAGATCTATCATTTGTTGATTGCTCAGGTCCCTCCCAACTATAAAATATTGTATCTGCATTTGTATTTATGCACGGTAAGTGTGGGATTTGAAAACTACAACTCTGGTGTCATCGCTGCCCATTTTCCACAGAGCAAAACAAGGTGGAGTCAATGAATCTGTAATTACACCACTCCACTGCTTAGTGTCAAGTCACAGAAAATTATCCAGCTGATAAGAAAGATTAGGAGATCCTCTAATCACATATTTGAAACCTCCACCATTTCAACTGTCAATTTCTATTGAAAATATTTTCAGGACAACTTCACAGGCAGCAGAGTACATGGAGAAGGTTGGGAAAGGACATGACATTTAGAATTGACTGGCTAAGAACCTTGATTGCTGAATCTTATTTCCAAGTCCTATAATCAGTGACCATGCAGACCAAATCCATGGCTGGATATCTGATCCAAGGTGATTAAATGACTTCAATTTCCAACAGTTTTTTAAAAGAAGAAAAACATTTGTGTGCAGTCTGGAATAAGGCTTAATTTGATGTTGAAAGATATGTTTTTCTCAAACTCAGCAATTTTTTCTTGAGTTGTTTTCTAGAAATATATTTAATCTTTAATTCTCTTTTCCTGTTTATGAAATGACCTCCCCCCTGGGTGTTAGGTAGGCTGTGAATCAATCTGAAATAGCAAATAGATGGGCTATCTATAAATACATTTGGTTGGTGAATTTGCCACTGTCAACCACTCTACTCTGTTTTATTGAGGCAGAACAGGCTAAGTGTTTGCAGTTATTCTTACTTTTCTTGCTTAATTCATTTACCTTCTTGATGCTTTTTATCTCCCAGCAACTTGGAAATCTGAGACATAGAATATAGTTAGCTTTTCTTTTTTTCTTTTTTTTTTTTTTTTTTTTGAGTAGCCTGTGAAGTTCACTTTTGAAGAAGAGCTTAGAAACAGCTGTCTTACTGGTAGGCAGCCCTGTCAACTGACTGGATTCCATTTTTTTTTTCTTCTACTACCTAATACCAACAGTATATCTAGTGCTACTAGCAATATATTGTGCTGCCCTATATATTACAGTATAGAACATATATTTTATATATTATAAGTATATATTTATATTTTATTTTATTTATGAGTATGTATTATACATATTATATATTATAATTGTTTAGCATTGTCACTCCTAGCCTCTAACCAAAATGTTTGATTCTTCAATTATTAGTATAATAATATTGAAAATTAGGGAATACCATGGCGTATTTGCTTTTTGAAAACTTTCTCCTTATAGTCTCTAGAAAAAATATTCCGTATAATTTCCAGTAATTCACACATCTGGCCTCATGTAATGTTTCCTCTGTGGGCAGATGCAGAGTTCAAAATGGTTGCTTGTCCCCTCTCAAAAGTTATAAACTTAAACCCTATTGATAATTAGAAAACTAGTTCATGTAGTTCTTTCTTAGTATGATACAAATGACTACAGCAAAATAATGATCCAAACCACTGATTTAAAAGTTACAGTTAACTCTGATGTTGAACTAAAGAATGAATTTTTGATTCCACACTTATTCCTATTGTTTTTTGATTCTTAGTGTAAACTATGGTTGCAATGATTTGAGAAGTTTTCCAAGAGAGAACTTAACAGCTTGAATTAATGAATAAAATAATGTCCAGGCCTGGACTCACAGAGCAAAGATATATATGAAAAGGACGTCTGAGACAAACAGAAGGAATAAAACAATGGTTCCGCTATCAGTTAACTGTGTACATTTCAGTTGCAGCTAACCCTTCTCCATGCTCTGCTTGCCTGGCAGATGCATTTTTGGATGGTTTGTCTCCTGAGTCCACACCCCCCTCCCCAGCCCCTTGAGGATGTGGTCCTTTTGAAAGACTAGGTGAGGGCAACCTTCAATAGCACACAGCACCTCACTCATCTAGGGACAGAAGACATAAAATCCACTTGGGGATATTTTTCCCATAATAATCAACAGCAGAAGAACCACTCGTGTAAATACACACAAGGCCAATCCAAATATCTCCATTTCTCAGATGTCTTTTCTCTTCATTTTTGACTTTAAGGGAGGCTAAGCAGGCGCATGTTGCCAGATACACACCATTGTTACAGGACAGTATTTCCGTAGGTCAGAATGCTCTAGTTACTAGCTCCTCCTTGCCCCATCCTGCCTCTCCTCCACACTTTACAAGTAAATTATCCCCAGGAAACCACTAACTAGTAGCTCTGTTGGGTCGAGACTGGTGGACGGGGCCCCCACCTGCCCCAAAGGCAATGCCTTGGATCTAAGGTCTGCGAGGGCAGGGCTTAGCTCAAATTCCTGACACCAGAAAATAAAACAAGAATGTAATAGTTTACTAGTAATACGAGGAGTGTGATGATGTACTGTGAGTGATTACTTAAACAATGGTCAGAGACTCTTTTTGACTTAGTGCCCAGGCTTAGAATGGACGTGGTAGATGGATTGACGGGGTGGTGTACAGAGCCCCTGAGCTTTTTCGCCAGGCCACTCTGGAATGGGTTTTTGCTGGTTTTCCCAGGATCCCTTCAGCTTCCCTTGTTTTGCCCAGACCCGAAGATTCTGCGGACTTCAAAGGAAGTTTCACATGCAAACAAGACAAAAATAGTATGAGAAAAAAGGGGTGAACTTTGAATTGAACCCCTGAGAATAAAGTATTTTCCGTAAGACCCAAGATAATGGATCTTTTTTAATTGACTGGAATAATTTTTTCTTTGTTTATTCCCACCAACATAAAACACAATCTCTGTTCCTGCAGTGAAGACTCTTGAATGTGTCTCTTTTCTAAATAAGCACAGGGAAAGGTTGTGGTTTCCTTAGCAACAGATGGCTTCTATTTTTCTTTTAGGGGAAAAAATGTACTTTAGCTTTGTAAAGAACCTTTCATCATGGGTATCAAAGCATTCTGTGACCAAATTGTCACCCTGCCCCAGCAAAGAAGATAAATAATATTCTCCCCACTTAACTGGGGGAGGAAAACGGCAGTGGGACCAGCAGCTGCAGCCAGAACTTCGTCCCTTGGGTTCTGGGCCGTGCTTTGCTAACCTTCACTGGCAGCTCTGGGAGAACTGTGGCAAGGGAGTCTGGCAGAAACCCCTCATGTGACCCCCCCAGTAATCCACTCCTGGTAGGAGCCCCTCCCCTTGAATGTGGGCGGGACTTGTGACTTGCTTCTAACCAACAGAACGTGGCAAAGGTGTTGGGCTGTCACGCCTTTGATTAGGTTACGTTTATAAGGCTCCATTAGAGCTCACTGGAGGCAGAGAGCCCTCCTGCTGCCCTTGGGACAGAAAAGGGGAGGCCTTTAGGATGTGAAGGTGAGCCCCAGACAACAGCGGTAAGAAGCCAGGGCTCTCAGCCATGCAGCTGCAAGGAAATGAGTTTTGCTAACCGTTGAAAGAGAATACAAAGCTCCAGAAAGAAAGGAGACCCAGCTAACACTTTGACAGCAGGCTTTAAGTCCTTGAGCCAAGGAGCCAGCTAATCATGGCCAGACCCATGACCCATGGAAACTGTAGGATAACAGACATGTGTTGCTTTCAATCACTAAGAGCTTCTTATGCAGCAATAGATACCTAATACAATGGGCTCTGCAAATGGATAGTTGCTGGGCTCAGGTGAGTAGCTGGAGGACAACAAAAAGGGAGATAATAGCACATGGGCTTGGAACTCAGACACAGGCGGGTTTATTTCCAGGTTTGTCACTTAATGTCTGACCTCAACCTCTCTAAACCACGACTTCATTCATCCCACAGTGGAAGGATGGAGATAATACCTACCCTGCACACAGCAATGAGGATTAAAAATGATGACTCTGAAAGCCTCTGGCACAGTTTATGGCACTTAGTGGGTGTGCAATAAAGAATATGAGAAGGAATATATATGTGTGTATATATATGTGTGTGTATATATATATATATATATATATATATACATGTATAACTGAATCACTATGCTGTACACCAAAAATTAATACAACATTCAATACTGAATATACTTCAATTAAAAAAAAAGATAATTAGCAGTAGATGTAGTCATAATAGAAAAAGAGTGTGGACCCTGTTCCCAGAACTCTAGTAATTGCAACATGGATGGGGAGTTTTGTAAGCTGGCATTCCCCTAGGGAGAAACCCTGGTTGACAAGATGAGGTCAATGGAAAGTTTCAAGAAATCAGCTCACCTTTCTCTCAACTGGGATCTCACAGTACTCGGAGCAAAGGTGGTAGAATTTAAGGGTTTAACCCACTTTCCATTTGGTGGCTTACTTTGTGTTCTGTTTGTTTATTCTATCATAAGGAATCCATTGAGGGCATTTTCTAAGACATTATGAGGCAGTGCAATGCCTGAGGAGTGAGCCAGGGCTGGTGCACTTATCCTGGAAGACAGCCAAGTGGATTATCCATCTGCAGGAACTCCTGTGAGGAGGCAGGGAAGAGGGGTAAGTAAAGGAGGAGCAGGGAATCAACCAAGTGAATCCAGATAACAAGGTCAAATGAGAAGATCCAGGGATGAACCAGAGACAGGGTGTAAAACCATTCCATCAGGGCAGAGTCATAAAGATGCAGAATGAGAACAAGGAAGGTATCCATCTTATGATAGGGTGTGCCTTGCATAGGTGAATCTAGCTGCCTTAAGTGTGAGATGTGAGCAAAGAGAGACATGGCTCTGGGCTGGAATAGCTGAAGGGATATGGGCCATCTAATACGAGGATCATCTAAATTTGAACAGTGCTGTGGTCAACCAGAAGTCTGCTGCCACTGAGGATAAACTCTTTGACTTTCTCTGTTGTTGACATAGGTTTCCAGACAGGATGCCTAGAAAAAACAAGCCCACAGTTCTGACTAGGTTCTGGAAGTGGTCTGACCTCAGATACACAGAAAATTGTAGAGACTTTCGCATTTTTCTGGACCAGAATTTGCTCCTCAAGTGGCCAAGTGCAAAATCCCGACAGTAGGTATCACCACCCAGCAAGTCACTGATGCACTGTTTTTGCAAGACGCATTTGTAGTTGTGAGCATTGCACATGGTTAAATGTGTGAATTGCACAATTTGTGTATGTTTTTGCTTTCGTGAATCCACAGAGGCAGGCAGTTTTGAATGAATGGAAAACAAATAGAAGCGTGCAAGAAATGCCCTTTCCTGCTATGAATGCTTGATTAAGACATGCAGGCTAACTAGGCAGTCAGGAGGTGAGGTGCCCTGCTTGGTGTGATTTGAAAGAAAAACAATACAGAACTCTAAAACAGAAGACAACATTCTGATTTTCTACATGGTGCGTGCTGCAATGTTATTTTCTAAAATTTGAAATATCAAATTCTTTCTCCAAAAAAAAGGTTTCTCGTCTCTTTCAGGTGCCATGCTTTGCAGGTTCCCTAATCATATGCTCAGTCATGTCCCCTAAAAGCAGAGCCTAAGGGTGTGATCTTGTGCACGTGATGCTGAGGCAGTGCTCTCAGGACAACTCCCTGAGGAGGAGGTGAAGGAAACAGCAGAGGGTTAGGTAGACACTCAGCCAAGATGTAGGTTCAGCTGAAAGTAGCTTCAGGCTGAGCCCATGAGGAGTTTGGGAGCCTGAATGGTTACCCACAGTAGTTCCAGTTTTACATAAGTGGCTGGGATTTTGTATTGGGTATCAGCCAACCATTGGCCATGGCTGTGGGCTGTCCAGAGCCCACAGAGGAGGGAATAACTGCCCAGAAATTTTCAGGCTAGGAGCCTTCAATTGCTGGATGGGAATTCTCTTGAGAAGAGTACAGCTGTGGAGCTTAGCAGCTAACACTGTAAGCAACTGGGGGGGGGGGAGGTGACTACACCAGCACAGCACGGGGATCGAAGTGGGAAATTGGGCGCCTCCTTTACATTCAGTATTCAGTACGCTTATCAGGACTCCAGGATGATCTATTTCATAGTGAGACCTTCTTTAAAGACCTTCAGACAAATAGAGTCTGTCATTGCCTACATAATATGGTTGAAAGGACACGTATCCATCCCAGGAGCCTGAATACTCAAGTCCTAATTCTTTGGGTTGAATATTGCTGTCTTAGTACCGCCTTCATATATGATGGAAATGAAGAGGTAATGTGAGGTCCTTAACTCCTAAATGAACATTAGCTTCTCAGAGATAGAAGAATCCTGAGGCAGAGGAAGAGAAGGGGCTGGGGAATGGAAAAGGGAGGAGCCAGCTTCAAGAGCTGGAGGGGTGGGCACCCAAGAGGAGGGCCAAGGGCACCCCAAGCACCTCGGCCTCATTTTCTCAATTTGCCAAATTGAGCAGCTACCCAGCTGCCCTACCTTCCACTCCATCGGGCTGCGTTACACCAGCCCCGCCTTAGGACCATTACTGCTGCAGTGTGAGCAGAGCCCTTTATGAGATTAGCTGTTAATAAAGCTGAAAGACAAAGAACAGAGGACAGAAGAGAAGCCACAGAGCAATGATTTCTCATACCAGAAGCAGCAAAGCTGTCTGCCCGTGGAATGAACTCCCGTGTGCCGCGAGGGGGAAATAAGCAGTTCAAAGACTGAGGGGAAAAAACTCATAAAAGCCAAGGGTGTTCAAAATAAAAGATAGTCATTTCAAATCATCTTGCACTACATGGGAAGTTAGAAAAGTGGTTTGAGAAAAGCCATAATTTATTAAGGGATCTGAGTAGAGAGTTCCTCACACACGGTGATTTAAAAAAACAAACAAACAAACTAGAAAAGCTTTAACAGAAGTCACAAGCAAAGAAGAAAGGGAGACCATCATCACTGTCAGAGCAGGAAACTGCTGATCTCTGAACTGTGGGCTTGCGTTGTTGGATCTGCAAGCCAGGCAGTAAAAACCCTACAATGCAATAGGAGCAGAGAAGGAAGGCGAGTCCCTAACCTTGCACACTCATGAATCATTGCTTTCGTGGGAGGCCAAATCCTCCTGCGAGCCGCATATCTTTCATAACTTCTCTGCTTGTAATGAACTTCTGTATTTGGACTAAGTGTGAATAATGTAATTGCACTTCTGCCTAAGATTTTATGAGATGGACCTTTATTTTATACAGATTTCCCACCAGTAGCAAAAGAAGGAAAAAAAGCAAACTCTAACTTTAAAAGGAAGTAAGCCACTTGTCCTGATCAGATTTGAGGACTGGAGACTTTTCTACCACTGGAAAGGAAAGGGTTGTATCTCTAAAAGTGCCAAGAAAAAAAGCATAAAAGACATTTCCCCCCAGCGTATTTGCCTTGGGATAGATACACAAATGTATTTCTCTTTGCAAAGGTTCAATGTGAATGAGAACATCCGACAGTTTACTAGGAAGTTCTTATCTACGTCATGTTTGCTGTTTTCCATGATCACTTAAAATGTCTCTTATCATTCAAACAATAGAAGCATTTCTCATACAAGCTATAAAACAGTAGTCATTTTTAATACCATTCTAGCAAAGTAACTGCATATTAATAACAACAACAATAAGAGTTAACATTTGAAGAATGTTATGTGTCAGACAATGTCCTAAGTGCTTTACCTGTTTTAAATCATTTAATACTCAGAATATTCTTTTGAGATGGTGTGATGGTTAATTTTATGTGCTGTGGTGCTCAGATATTTGGTCAAACATTATTCTGTATGTTTCTGTGAAGTTTTTTTTTTTTTTTTTATGAGAGTAACATTTAAATCAGTGAACTTTGAGGAAAGCAGATTGTTTTCCACACGGTGGGTGGGCCTCATTCAATCAGTTGAAGGCCTTAATAGAACAAAGATTGGCCTCTCTTTGACAGACGGAGTCTGCCAGCTGACTGCCTTTGGACTAAAACTACAACTCTTCCAGCAACATATTCTGTTGGCTTTAACTTACTGGAGGACACTGACTAATATAGATGGGTACTATAATTATTTATTCTTAGATAAAAAAATTGAACATTTTTAGCCAAATCTGTCTTGAATCAACTTGCAACATCTGATTCAGTTTTCACAATTTCTTAAGCTCATCTTTTACTCTACTATTCAAAGCAACTGAACCCAAGGCACTTAAAAAAGAAGACACACCATATGGTTGAGAACACCCGTAGAACATATATTTAGTCCATAGACATGAAATTTACAGAGCAATTGTAAACTAAAGCATTTATCGATTTGATTCTGTGTCATCATGAAAACCTAGATGCTGCAATTTTTTGTACTTCTTTCACCAAAGTTGTATTCCCTAAAATGGTCCCCTCTCAAGTCTGCCAAAATTAAAATAAACCATTAAATATTTCAATTATACAATTCAAAATTAAATACTTTTGTAGAAAACGGTTTTGTTTTTTTCTTGACCAAAGCTTCCATTTGTTAGGCAGTTAGAAATGAGCACCAGGCAAGGGGAGAAGAAGAGGGTGGGAGCAACCCAGGATAAAGGGCTCCAAAAAACTTTTACTTTCTCTAAATGAGAGCCAGCAAAGAAGTCAGCTAAAATCAAATGCTGCAGCTGTGCAGTAGAGAGAAGGACCTGGCTTAACTTGACACCATGCTCACTATAATATAATTAATGTTACAATTTGAGCCCCCTGTGTAGGTGTGCATCATGGGGAAGAACATGCGTAAAGAGATGGGCATGCCTGAGCACGAGGAACGGGAGCTGTCAGTCAGCCTGAGCACTCAGAGAACCTGAGCTGTGAATCAGTCAGTCAATCAAGAAAACGCCTCTAAACCAGGACATAAAAACAGGGAAAACAAAGGAGCGGCACCATTTTTCCTCTCCCGGATTGGTTCGCCCCCAATTCTCAGAGGACGTACTATGTTTTACTACATTTTTACTTCACTAATAAAATCTTCTGTTTATATCATGCTTTCCATCTCCTGTTAGAAACTCTTTTTTGAGGGGATGACTAAGAACCAAGGTAACTTTTATTCCCCTCCTCCTGGTAACATATTGATAAAATTTACTTTAGTTAAGTAAAATATTTCTACAAGAAATCTGAGTGATATTTTCTTATTTATAGATTAGTCTCCGTGTAAAACATAGGAAAACTCAATAATCTTCATCTTATTTTTTCTTAGAAAATAGATATATTAAATAGTATGTTTATTTTGATATATATGAAAAATTTTAAATGATTCCAGGTACTAACCAAGCCCTTGATTTTACTAAACTTTCTATTAACTTTTTTCTACCTCCATAATTTTTACAGAACACTTTCATCCTTTAGCATCCTGGGGGTGTTGGTTCCAGGACCTGCCATGGATACCAGAATCCTCAGTTGCTCAAGTCCCTCACATAAACTGGCAGTGGTATGTTTGTTGTACAGTTGGCCCTCTGTATCACTGGTCCTGCATCCTCGAGTTCCACCAAACCCATCCACAGCTAGTTGAATGCAAGGACGTGGAATATACAGATAAAGAGCCTGCCTGTATTTCCCACCATTCTACTATTCTATAAGTAAAACAGGAAAGGAAGGAGGAAGAGGAAGGAAGGAAGGAAGGAAGGAAGGAAGGAAGGAAAGAAGGGAAGAAGGAAGTTAGCTTGAGCAAATTACTTATGATCAACGATACTGTTCATTTTTTTTAATATATATTTTTATTGAAGTATAGTCAGTTTGAAATGTGCTCAATTTCTGGTGTACAGCACAATGCTTCAGTCATATATGAACATACATATATTCATTTTAATATTTTTTTTCACCATAGGTTACTACAAGCTATTGAATATAGTTCCCTATGCTATACAAAAGAAATTTATTTTTTATCCATGGTATTTTTCTGCTTTGATAATTTTCTTTTGTATTAGCTTGGTTTCTTTTTGGTTTTTGTGACTCTATTGTATGCTTTTGATTAACTTGTTTTTTAAGTATGTTAACCCCTTACTATATCTGACTATATCTGTTTGCTTCAGACTGGTAGTCATGTAGGTGCAAACACATCCTAAAGAGAATGAAGGGAAAAAAAGAAAGAAAAAAGAGAAGAGAGAGAAAAAAATCTATATTTTCTTGCTCCCCATCCCACCTTTTATGATTTTGATGTCCTTTTTTTTTTTCAACAACTTCATATTTATTCTGTTGCAAATCATTATAGTTATTACATTTCCACTTCTGGTTTTCCTGTTTCTATAGCTTCCTGCTTCTTTTCTATTTAGAGTAGACCTTTCAATATTTGTTCCTCTATTACATTGTGATCCCTTGCAGCCAATGGTTGTGTTTTACTTCTCTTTATTTTTAAGTTCCCATTGCCTATGACAGTGAGTTTTCAACAAATGTTTGTTGTTTGGAAGAACCCACATAAAATGCCTAACACAGTGCTCAGAGACAGGAAGCACTGGTTTTCATTATTATCCTATGAAAATGAGGGTAGAATGAAACAGTAAAAAGTTCACCCCAAGGAGAGATAAGAACATCTGAGCACTAAGTCCTGAGCTATTGGTTTGTCCTTGAGTTTCTCCCTTTACTGCTCTGTGTCTTTCTTTAGCTGTAGCACAAAGAGAGTAGACCACCTCCTTAAGGCCCTGTACTTAACTCCTTGACTAGACTCAGCTTGGTTTGTGGCTGTTTGGAGGCTTCTACACAATGCCAAATACATGAATGAAAAAGAAAAGCTCAGTCACCTGGATGCAGCTAATGTATGGTGCCTGGCAATTCCAATGGGGAAATGATACTGTGTGAAAATATGTAAAATGTCTTATTTTTGCATAGTTTATAAAATTTATAGTTTTTAACACTCTGTCAGGTGCACTGTTTCATCTTAATTATCACAACAGTCTTGAATTATTATTTTCTTCTTGTATATGAGGCTTAGAGATATTAAGTGATTTGCTCAAAATCACACCGGTAGCAGGAAACAGCTGGAATGAAAATGCTAGTTTTCTATAAAGATGATGATTCTGCTTTCAGAGATGTTAACTATAATCAAGATATTTAATTAAAAGATCAAAATTTTCCCTTTTTATAAGTATTATGGAATCAAAATTGGAAGAACTATTGTCTTCATTATAGTCATATTTCTCAGAATTTTTGAAGTGAAGAAAGGAAGAAAGAAGAGATAGAGGGAAAGAGAGTGAGAGATACAGGATATTTTAAATTATTAAGTAAAACATAGTTGACTATATATTTTAGAAAAACATTTTTTAGGATATTAAAAATGTTCTTTTTTTTCCAAACTCCACTTCCAGTCAGTCTGTTCTAAACTGAAATGCCAAAAATTGCATTTCTTATTCATACATAGACAGTGCATGCCAAACTTCTTCTCATTATTATTCGGTCCATTGGCAATTGCTCCTCTTCCAGGTTGTCAAGTTCATTTATTTCTGGTTATTACAATCTGTTTATATTTTTCCAATTCATCCTTTTATTAAGTGAGAAAAGCTATCAAATAAATCTATTTGGGAAATGAGCAACTAGTCCAAAAGAAGCATCTGTAATGCTTCATAATACTATTCAGAAATGTTTTGATGTCCTGCTGTTCATTCAAAGTGCTACATCAATTTACTAATTTGAACATAAGACAATTCATCATTTTTTAAATCAATTTTTAAATGTGTACTTTCAAAACTCAAACATTCTTCTATTCATTCTGGAGAAGAAAATACCACCTTATGGAAAAAATGTAGAGTGAAGAGAAACCCAAAGGACTATCAATGAGTAATTCTCTGCAAACTTTCTAAAATCTTCCCTGCAGTTCCCTCTTAACTTTTGGCACACATTTACTTTTCTTTTCCTTCCCTGATTTCTGTTCTTGAATTTATTTTTGCAAGTGCTTTTTGTAGATATTTTAGAGACCAACATTATATGAATAGAACCTTCTAAGGAAGTCAGTAAAATCTTTCTATCCCTTAGAAACCTAGATTATGAATAATTCCTTGAAGACATTGCTTTTACAGTAAAAATGAACATTTACATAGGTCATCTGACTCATTTGATCCTTATAACAACAACAAAAATGAGTATTTATTGCCCTCATTTTAGAGATAAGAGAACAGATTCAGAGAAGGTAAGCAAGACAGAGAGAAGAGGTTGAGGACTGAGTAAGAGAGGAAAAGTGCCTGAGAGATGCCTAAGTATGCAGCAGCAAGCTCATAAAAGGAGGGCCTGTCATCCTCTGGGCCTCGAGGGGGAAGGCAGGGATAGCTGCAGATGCAGGTGTGTGAGATACACCCACCCAGTGTCCACTCAGGGAAAGGTCATTGGACAAGAACGGGAAAGAGGCGGGGCTGAGAGAAATCAGGGAAAAAGTGATGAAGATAATAGAACAGCCATTATTGGATACAGGAGAGAGGATGGCCAAGTGGACTCTGTGCCAATAAAAGCATTTAGACGGGCCTGTTGACTTATAGCAGGACTCCAGCTGGATTTTTAAAATATAACGAGCACTTTTTCATTAGTGAGGCAGGCTGGAAAAAGATTGCCCACTGAAAAAAAATCAAAGAAGAAGATTAAACATTTTTAGAGTGGACAGCAAATATTTTCACTTATCCCCTGAAGTTTCCTATTTATATGCCTCAATCATTTGCATGTATTGTATAAATAACTTTAGTTTTTATTTTTATTGGAGAATAGTTGATGTACAATATTACATAACTTTCAGGTGCGTAACATAGTGACTCACAATTTTTAAAGGTTATACTCCATATATACTTATTGTAAAACATTGGCTATATTCCCTGTGCTGTATGGTATATCCTCACGGCTTATTTATTTTATACATAATAGTTTGTACCTCTCAATCCCCTATCCCTACATCGCCTCTCCACCTTCCCTCTCCCTTCTGGTAACCACTGGGTTCTATTCAGGTCTTCTGACTATTTTTTAATTGGGATTTTTCTCTTTTTGTAGTTTTGTGGAAAACATCAGTGTTTTGTAGTTTTCAGAGTATAGATCTTTCATCTCCATTTTTAGGTATTTTATTCTCTTTGAAGTAATTTTAAATGGGACTGTTTTCTTAATTTCTCTTTCTGATAGTTCATTATTAGTATACCCCAAATCAACAAATTTCTGCGTATTAAACTTGTGTCCTTCAACTTTATTGGATTCATTTATTAATTCTAGTAATTTTTCGGTGGAGATTTTAGGGTTTTCTATAGGTGGTATTACATCATCTGCAAAGAGTGGCAGTTTTACTTCTTTCCTTCCAATCTGGGTGCCTTTTACTTCTTTTTCTTGTCTAGTTACTGTGGCTAGGACTTCCAATACTATGTTAAATAGAAATAGTGCAAGTAAGCATCCTTTTATTGTTCCTCATTTTACAGGAGAAGCTTTCAACCTTTCACCATTAAGTATGATGTTAGCAGGGAGGACATAGATCAAGGGCTAGAGCACATGCTTAGCATTCATGAGGTCCTGGGTTCAATCCCCAGTACCTCTTCTATAAAACAAACAAACAACAGACCTAATTACCTCCCCCCTCAAAACAAGCAAATTAAAAAAAATGTTCATGAGGGTTTGTCATAAATGGCTCTTATTCTCTTGAAATATGTTCTCTCTATACGAACTTTGATGACAGTTTTTATCATGAATGGATGTTGAATTTTGTCAGAGGTTTTTCTGTATCTATTGAGATGATCATGTGATTTTTATCCTTCCTTTTGTTAACGTGGTGAATCACTACTGATTGATTTGTGAATATGAAATCATTTTTGGGTCCCTGGTATAAATCTCACTTGATTATGATGTATGATCTTTTTCATATCATACACCATGTGTATGTTGAGTTTAATTTACTAATATTTTGTTAAGGAGTTTTGCATCTTTATTCTTTAAAGATATTGACATATACTTTTCTTTTTTGTAGTGTTTTTGTCTGGTTTTGGCATCAGGGTGATGATTGTCTTGTAGAATGACTCTGGGAGTGTTCTGTCCCCTTCAATTTTGGAGCAGAGATTGAGGTATTAGCTCTTCTTTATTTGTTTGGTAGAATTCCCCCATAAAGCCATCTGGTCCTGGACTTCCATTTTCCAGGATTTTTTCATCACAAATCCAATTTCACTACCAGTGATTGGTCTGTTCAGATTGTCTATTTCTTCTCAATTCAGGATTGGCAGGTTTTATGTTTCTAGAAACTTGTCCATTTCTTCTAGGTTGTCCAGTTTGTTGGCATACAGTTGATTGTGGTATTTTAGTTAAGATTTTTTGGTGTCTCTGTAATATTGGTTGTTACTTCTCCTCTTTGATTTCTTATTTTGTTTATTGGGATCCTCCCTCTTATTTTCTTGATGAGCTTGTCTAAAGATTTACCAATTTTATTTACCTTTTCAAAGAACCAGCTCTTGGTTTCGTTGATCTTTGCTATGGTTGTTTTGGTCTCTATTTTACTTGCTTTCTTTCTGATCTTTATTATTTCCTTCCTTCTGCTGATGTTGGGCTCTTCTTGTTCTTTTTTAATTATCCCTTTAGGTGGAAAGTTAGATTGTTTATTTGCGTTTTTCTTGTATCTTGAAGTAGGCCTGTATTATTATAAACTTCCCTCTTAGAACTGCTTTTGCTGCAACCTATAGATATTGGAAAATTGTGTTTCTGTTTTCATTTGTTTCCAGGTGTTTTTTGATTTCCTCTTTGATTTCTTCATTGACTCATGGCTTTTTTAGTAGCATGTAGTTTCATCTCCATGTGTTTGTGCTTTTCCCATTTCTCTTCCTGTACTTGATTTATAGTTTTATACTGTCTTATCATAAAAAATGCTTGATGTAATTTTGATCCTCTTAAATTTGATGAGACTTGTTTTGTGACCTAGCATGTGATCTGTCCTGGAGAATGTTCTGTGTGCCCTTGAAAATAATGTGTATTCTGAAGTTTTTGAATGGAAGGTCCCGTAGATATCTATTAAGTCCAATTGATCTATTGTATCTTTTAAGACCACTGTTGCCTAATCGATTTTCTGTCTGAATGATCTGTCCATTGATGTTAGTGGAAGACTAAAGTCCCCTACTAGTTGTTGTACTGTTGTCAATCTCTCCCTAAAGTCTGTTAGCATTTGCTTTATATATTTAGGTGCTCCTGTATTGGGTGAATATGTTAATGAGTGTAATATCTTCTTCTTGTATTGATCCCTTTGTGATCATATGATGTCCTTTTATCTTTTGTTATAGACTTCGTTTTAAAGTCCGTTTTGTCTTTGCTACCTCCACTTTCTTCTCATTTCTGTTTGCATGAAATATCTTTTCCCCCTCTTTCAGTTTCAGTCTGTGTGTCTTTAGTTCTGAAGTAAGTCTTGTGAGCAGCATGTCGGGAGATCTTGTTTGTTTGTTTGTTTTAATCCAATCAGCCACGCTGTCTTTTGATTGGAGTATTTAGTCCATTCACATTAAAGTAAATATTGATTGGTGGGTACTTACTGCCATTTTAATACTTGCTTTTGGTTGTTTTGTAGATCTTCCTTATTCTTTTCTTCTTATTGTAGTTTCTTCCCTTGTATTTTGATGATTTTCTTTAGTGATATGCTTGTGTCCTTTCTCTCTTGTTTTTGTGTAACTATTTTAGCTTTCTGATTTGTGATTACTAGGTTGTTTATATTTTGACCTATAGCTATATCTATATGTTTTAAATTGCTAGTCCTTTAAGTTCAGACACATCCTAAAAGATCTACATGTTTTACTCCCTTCCTCCACATGTTTTCTTTCTAATACGTCTCCATGCTTATCCCTTACTGATTATTGTAGTTATGCTTGATTTTACAATGTTTTTGTCTTTTAATCTTTGTACTAGCTTATTTAAGTGATTGATCCTCAGCTTTTACAATATATTTGCCTTTACTACTGGGATTCTTCCTTTTCTATTGATTGTTACTTATCATTATAGCCTTTTTTTTTCCATTTAGAAAGGATTCTTTAACATTTCTTTTAGGATAGGTTTAGTATTGATGAACTCTTTTAGTTTTTGCTTGTCTAGAAGTTCTTTATCTCTCCTTCAATTCTAAATGATAATCTTATTGAATAAAGTATCCTAGGTTGCAGGTTTTTCCTCTTTCAACACTTTAATTGTATCTTGTCACTCCCTTCTCACCTGCAAATTTTCTGCAGAGAAATTAGCTGAAAGCCTTTATGGTGATTCCCTTGTATATGATTTTTTTTCTTTTTCTTTTGCTGCCTTTAGGATTCTCTACCTTTAATTTTGCTATTTTCATTATAAATTGTCTTGGTGTGAGTCTGTTTGGGACCCTCTATGCTTCCTGTATTTGTATATCTGTTTGCTCCTTCAGACTTAGGAAGTTTTCAGCCATAATTTTATTAAATACATTTCCAACTCCCTTCTCTCTCTTTTCTCCTTCTAAGACCCTATAATGTGAATGTTTCTATGCTTGATAGTATTCTAAAGATCCTATAAACTGTTTTCATTTCTTTGAAATTATTTTTCTTTTTGGTGCTCTGATTAGAAGATTTCTATTATTCTATCTTCCAGACCATTTATTTATTCTTCTGTATCACCTGGTCTGCTGTTAATTCCTTCTAGTGTGTTTTTCATTTCAGTTATGGTCTGGTTCCTTTTTATATTTTCTAGTTCCTTGTTAAATTTCTTACTGTGTTCCTCTATTCTTTTCCCTAATTCAGTTAGTATTCTTATTACTAATGCTTTGAATCCTTTATTTAGTAAATTGTTTATTTCTATTTCAATAGTTGTTTTTAAAGGGCTTTTATCTTTCCCTTTCAATTGAGACAAATTCCTCTGTCTTCAGTTTTGGTTATCCTTCTCTGTCTCTATGAAATTAGGTGAAGCAGCTATCCATGGTGGTTTTGAAAAGGTGTCGTTATGTGGGAGCACTTCTAGACTGTCTGCATGTGCTGCTGACTTTGACATGAACACAAGTCCTGTCTTTCTTCAGGATATGCTGGAGGCTATTAACTTGATGAGAGGTGGGGCTGGAGAAGGAGCACCTAGGATCATAGCCAGGTGTGAGGCAGGGCTTCCCTTTTGCTCAGCGGCTATCACCACCCTACCTTGGGGGGAGGATCGGGTCCCAAGTTGCTAGAACAGAAACCCTGAGATTCAAGTCCAGGCTGGCTCAGTTACCTTTAATTGTGTGCTCTACCCACTCCACGCACCCTGACCCTGATTCCCAGAGAAGGGTAGTAATGGAGCAAGAAGGGCTGGTGTGGGTATTCAGCAAGGATCAGGGCATTGGGTGTTGTGGTCTGACCAGGTTCAGAGACCTTGTCTGCCTCTGACTTACTACCTATGCAATCACCTGTAATGGCTACCCTCTCCCTGCTTAGATGCCCCTTAGAGTTTGAGCCTCCACAGTGTCTCATAGCCAAGCCTTTTTCTTGGTCACGGCCACCTTTGCTCTCCTGGGGAGCTGTGACACGAGGCAGCCAGTGCTGGAGCATTTGCTTGGCTCAGGCTGGGACAATAAAAATAAAAATTCATTTAGAGCTAAGTTACATTCTATTCATTTAAATTTTGCAAACTTAAACATTCTTTTACTCAAGTATTTTAATATATGTTTCCATAGAGTTTTATAGTTTTTCTCTATAAAAGTCTAAAGTCTCATTTGTTAGATTGTACCTGTAGGTGCTTACATTACCTCTTTCAAAACCTACATTTTCAATTTTTAAAAAAATTGCTGATGTATGAAATTGCAATTATATTTTGTATATTTTCTGTGCAACAGTAATTGTGCTGTCCTCTCTTAGATATTTTTAATAATTTGCCTATAGATTCTTTCAGATTTTCCTTGTCAGACTAATTTTCTATCTGTAAAGAGACAGAGCTGTATTTATTTTTCATAATATTCTTACATCTTTTATTGCTTATTCCCAACCTCCTGAACTGAGTAAAGTCTCCAGTATAATTTGATTAGTAGTAGAGATAGTGGGCATCCTTTTGTTGTTCTTGATATGAACTAGAATGCTACTAATGATAAATATAAAGTTCATTTCTGATATTTGGTAGATACAGTTGAAATTTAGTCTTGCTATCTGGTAGAAATGTAAGTCATCCTTATTTTTTTAAACTTTTCTTATTGAGTTATACAATAAGATATTTTATTGAGTTTACAATGTTGTGTCCATCCTTATTTTTAAATATCTGATTTTCTGTGACTTTTTCTCTTGAATGTGGGACTTTTTATCCAATGTCCCTATTTGATACAGCTATATATTATTTCTTTGTATCTTTTGGTTAATTACATTAACACATTTTCTAACGTTAAAAAAATCCTTACATTCCTAGTATAAATTCAAGTTGCTCAAGATGTTGTTTTTAAGTATGTTAATATAAATAATACAAAATAAATTGCTTGGCATGGTTTCCTAATATCTGTGGGAAAAAATTAACCTCATTTTCTCATAAATATTTTTTGATATTTTTATTGAATTATATTCCCTTATAAAAAGAGCCAGTAATTATTATCTCACTTTTTGTTCCTAAGAAGAGTTTACTTGATTAAGATTATTTGTTCTTTGTCACTACTAAAATATCTAGATCTGTGCTATAGACTAAATGTTTGCGTGTCCCCAAAATTCGTATGTTGAAACCTGATCCCCAGTATGATGTTATTTGAAGTTGAGACCTTAGGGAGCTTGGTTAGTGTGTGGAACCCTCATGAATTATATTCATGTCCTTATGAAAGAGATCCCATAGAAATCCCTTGTTCCTTCCACCATGTGAGGACAAAGGGGGAAGACAGTTGTATATGAACCAGGAAGCAGGGCTTCATCAGACACCAAATCTGTGGGTACCCTGATCTGGGGCTTCTCAGTCTGCAGAATGTTGAGAAATAAACTTCTACTGTTATAACCAGTACGGTATAACAGTCTATGGTGTTCTGTTCTAGCTGCCTGAACAGACTAAGACAGTTTGACTTCTGGTTAAAGAAAATTTGAAGATACATATTTGCGTCCACTTCTTCACCAAATGGATGGATTTATAAAACTGAAAAATAGATGGATAAGTGATAACTGTCATAGAAAATGGAGTAAACCTAACCCTAAACTGGCTGCAAAGAAAGCCAAGAACAAACACAATTGCCACCACAGATGGCAAAACTCTTGAACTAGTGGTAACAGGTTCATCTAGAAGAGGGTATATAGAACTGAAGTGGGTGTAAACATGATACTGAAAATAGATGAGAAGTTTAAAAGCTGATTAATAAGATTTCAATTGCCAAATGATCTTCTCCACCCCAGCAGAAGATTGGAACTTTATTCCTTGGTAGTAGTAAAACAGATGGTGGAAAACTATACATCAAAACAGGCATTTAATTGAAAACTTATACAGGAAATGTGGAAACCCCCATCTCCTGTTTAAGCCTAGCTCCAAGAATTCTGGCAGCAAGGATTCTACATCGCAGGCAGGAAATTATAAGAGGCTTGGCTCTATAAATATGGGGTGCTCAATTAAATTTGAATTTCAGAGAAAGAATAAATAATTTTTCAGTATCACTATATCCCCTTAATAATCAGGTCACAATTATTCTAAAAAGTTACCCTTTGTTTACATAGAATAATATTTAATTGGGAATCTTACATTTTTATTTGCTAAATCTGGCAACCTACTTGTTTGAAGGATCTGACCAGCCCATGAGAAAAGACCTAAAGATACTGACATTCAGTGCCCCGCTAACACTTTATATTTAAAAAGCCCTGTGCGTGCACAAAGCACTTCCAATCAGCTTTTTTGTATCTCACTTTTTAAAAATGAATTCAATAAGTATAGGATCCCTTTATTTATTAATAGTAACTGTTAATACTTTGAGTTGATATGACCCAGGCTTCATTTTCTGGTTAGTATACACTAGATAGACCACATCTCTAAATACCAGTGCTCTGTGCTCTTGTTTCTTTACCATGCAAACCCAGTAGTTTCCACCATCGCATTTGATCCTAGAAACCTAAGAAAACAGAGACTGCTATGGAAGAATGTGGAGTGAAGTCATGCTGCTCTGTTGACTTTGCTACTATGTTCTTCAGAGGTTACTGCTAATCCTGTTGCTAAGTATCTCTTTTTTATTTTTTTGAGGTGAAATTCACATAAACATTAAATTAACCACTTTAGAGCGAACAATTCAGTGGCATTTAGTGCATTCATAATGTTGTATGCAATCTTTATCTCTGTCTAATTCTAACTATGGATTATAACCAAATACTGCTTTGGTTACCGGGTGCTCTTTGAGATGGCTTCTGTGCCCCATTTGACATACCCCCATTAATGTCTGTATTTTTTTTTCCAATTCTACTTTTTATTAAGATTTGAGTTGTTCTTAATTATTGCTATGATTACTAGTGCTGCTAGAGACATTTTTGTACTTCTCCTGTGTAAGAGTTTGTCTAGAAATTGATTTAAAATGGGAGTTTCTCTATCATGGGGTATGTGATAAAGCCAAATGTTGTTCTAACTTGGTAGCATTAATTTATACTCCCACCAACAATGTATAAGATGTCCCACTGAGTCACATTCTCTATAACACTTGATATTAACAGACTTCAAGTTTTGCAAATCTAGTAGCTATAAATAATATTACACTTCATGTCTCTATATATTAATAAGGATGAATACATTTTCAAATGCTCACTTATAATTTATGTTTTCTTTCTGTGAAAGACTTGTTCACATATTCTGTTATTTTGACTGTGGGTGTTTTCTTACTGATACACAGGAATTCTTTGGCAGTTGTGTGTATCACAAATATCTTTTATATTTTTGTCTTGTCACATTTTATTGTGTCTTTAACAAGGAAATAAATTCTTAATGTCAACCTAGTAGCATAGTAATTTTATCTTTTGTTGTTCTGATTAGTAAAATTATGAAGATTTTCCCCTCAGTATTGTTCCTTAAAGTTTTGAGATCTTGATTTTATATTTAAACCTTACTCTTTCAAAAACTTAAATTAATTCTATAAAGTGAAATAGAAATACATTTTGTTGTTGTTGTTATTTAGTGGTGCTGCTATGAACTCTTTGTGCAGGAGTTTATCTTAAAAAAATACATCTGGGAAGGAACTTCTGTAGCACAAGTATAGGTGATAATGCCAAATATTTTACTGTATAGGCCTTTCTTTCTTCCAATAATCTGCAAACGCGATCCCTGCTACAAGTAACGTGTAGGTTTAAGTTCCTATTTTGTTTTATTTTTATTTATCGATCTTTATGCCAGCACTGCACTGTCTTATTAAGTAGACCATTCTATTTTTTCTCAATTTGGTTGTCTTTTACCACTGACTCTGTGCTCTTTACATACATTGTAAAATCTGCTTGTCAAGTTCCCCAAAAACCATGCTGAAATAATGTTTTGAATTGAATTGAACCTATAGATCAGTAATGAAGAGAACTCATATCTGTATGATATTGAGCTTTCCTATTCATGGATGTTTATCTTTCCATCTACTTAGGTCTCTATAATTTATCAATGGAGTTTTAATTTTCTATATTTATTTTTTATTGAAATATAGTTGATGTGCAATGTTATGATAGTTTCAGATGCAATATATAGTAATTTGACATTTGCATATACTATGAAATGATCAACAAATCTAGTAACAATCTGTCCCCATACAAAACTATTACAATATTATTGATCATATTTTTATGCTGTATATTACATCACCATGGCCTATTTATTTTATAGCTGGATGTTTGTACCTCAGCCATTCATCTATTTCCTTGCCTCCCACCCTTCTCCTCTGTGGCAAGAACCTATTTGTTCTCTGTATCTATGAGTCTATTTTCATTTTGTTTTGTTTGTTTTGTTTTGAAGACTTCATGTATAAATGAGACCATACAGCATTTCTCTTTCTCTGTCTGACTTGTTTTTGTCTTCCTGATCTTGGAGGAAATGCTTTCAGCTTTTCAGCTGAGTATGATGTTGACTGTGGGTTTATCATATATGGCCTTTGTTATGTTGAGGTATGTTCCCTCTATAAACATTTTGTTGAGAGTCTTTATCATAAATGGATGTTGTCTAGTCACATTTGGTTACAATTTGCTTTTAACTGTGAAGAAGTGACTTTATTTTCATGGACCATTTTCCCCTCACTTGTAAATAAGGCTCTATGAGTGGTTTGCAAGTCAGCATCTGAAGACCATGCTCCTATTTTGGATACCCTAATAGAAACCACACATTCACTTATGACACAATGAATGCATTGATCAAATTATCCAGTTTCTTAGTCTTGGAATAAAATGAATTACTACAGCATGCTACCATGTGCTCATTTCAGCTCATTAGAAGCTCAGGCATTGTATGTTAATATGCAGCTGTATTTAATAAAAAATTTAAATTAGTAATTATTAATAAATGTAGATTAGTAAACAAACAAAAATTAATAAATAAATGGATGTTGAATTTTGTCAGAAGCTTTTTCTGCAGCTTTTGAGGTTATCATATAATTTCTACTCTTCAGTATGTTAACTGTGGTGTATTACATTGACTGATTTGTGGATATTGAACCATTCTTGTGCCCCAGGAGTAAATGCCATGGTGTACGATCATGGTCATGGTGATTGATCTTTTAATATATTGTTGACTTTGGTGGGCTAAGATTTTGTTGAGTCATTTTGCATCTAGGATATTGGCCTGTAGTTTTTTTGTGTGTGACACCTGTCTGGTTTTGGTATCAAGGTAATGCTGTCCTGGTAGAATGAGTTTGGAAGCATTTCTTCTGCTTCCATTTTTTAGGACAGTTTAAGAATAGGTGCGAACTCTTCTTTAAATGTTTGGTAGTATTTACCTCTGAAGCTGTCTGGTCCTGGCTTTTCTTTGTTGGAGGTCTTTTTTTTTTTTATTACTGATTCAATTTGATTACTGATAATCAATCTGTTCACATTTTAGATTTCTTCCTGATTCAGTTTTGAGAGATTGTATGTGTCTAGAAATATCCATTTCTCCTTGGTTGTCCATTTTATTGGTATGTAATTGTTTGTAATAATCTCCTATGATGATCTGTATTTCTGTGGTGTCAGCAGTAACTTTTGCTCTTTCATTTCTTAATTTATATATTTGAGCTATCTTTTTCTTGTTTATCTATTTTGTTTACCTTTTCAAAGAACCAGCTCTTAGTTTTATTGACCTTTTCTATTGTTTTTCAAGTCTCTGTTTCATTAATTTCTGCTCTATATTATTCCCTGTCTTCTTCTAACCTTGGGTTTTGTTTGTTCTTTTTTTAGTTCTTTTAGGTGTAAAGTTAGGTTGTATATTTGAGATTTTTCTTGATTTTCTGATGTAAGCATGTATCACTATAAAATTCCCCTTTAGGACTGCTTTTTCTGCATCCCATAGATTTTAGATTGCTGTGCTTCATTTTCATTTGTCTCTAGGTATTTTTTTTACTTCCTCTTTGATTTATTTCATGACCAGTTTGTTTAGCTTCCACATGTTGTATTTTTTGCAGTATTTTGTGTCTTGTAGTGAAGTCTCATAGCGTTGTGGTCAGAAAAGTGCTTGGGAGGGAGGGTAGTAGCTCAGTGATAGAGTGTGGGCTTAGCACGCACCAGGTCCTGGTGTACCTCAGTTTACTCACAGCTGCAAGTGTACCCACTCTCTGACCAAAAGAGCAGCCCAGAACACAGTGTCACTATTAAATTATTCTTTCTTGTCCTTGGAAGCCAGAGGGATTTTCTCTCTACAGTTCTGCCAAAAGTATTTTAGTTGTACCATCAAGCATTTGCTATAGAAAATGTTCCTTGCAGAAACCAAGCCCAAATCCAAAAGTCCTGCATGTGTCTCCCTAATTTGCTCATTTCTCCCTGAGTTTGGCATTCCCAGGCTGTCTTTTACACACAATAATCCTCATGTCTTAAATAAACAATAATAAAGATATATTATTTCTCCATAAGTGTATTGAGTAAAATATGAAGCAGAAAGACAAAATATTTGTTACTAAGCCTTGATTCTTGACTTTCATATATCTGGACCCTTTCATTTCATTGTCAAGTTTTTAAAACAACTACCAAAACATGAAACAATGTAGATTTTACTCTTGCCTATTCTCTGTCCTCATAATTGACACTTTCCAACCTCTCTACTTCCCACTATTAAAATCCCTCTCCAACTGAACATCCTTTCCATTAACACTGCCAACAGTCTAGCTCAGACCTCAACCAGAGATTTCAACTTTTTGAACATGAGGAAATTTTTTAATATTAATAAAATGGTTTATCCCTTTTTACAAAAAGGAACTTATATTTTTATAATCTAATACTTGAGAAAATCTACAAAGACAAAAGCTACTATTGATTTATTAACTCATTTAAATGATTTATATTTTATTAGTCAAAATAATATCTCTAAATACCTCCCAGATATTGAGTGTATGTGTGTGTGTGTGTTGTGGTTTTCACGTGCCTAGCACTTCTGTCTTATTTGGGAAACAGGCTACCCTTTCTGCTCTGGTTGTGTTTCCCTTGTCGTGATAGTTGGCTTTGGGTCTTGAGGAAGTCACGTCACACGTGTCTGCAAACGCCACTCCTTGTGTTAGGCGCTGAGTCTTGACAAATCATACAACTGTGATAATTAGAGTTCCTCCATGTGACTGGGGAGAAAAGTCCTCTAGGGACCAATGGAAAGGCCATGAGGACGTGAGCTTGGCTGCTGGCAGCAGCCCTCCGCTTCACAACATTGTGAACTTGGGATGAGGCCAACTTACAGGGAACATCAGAGATGAAAAATGAAAACATTTTCTGCTTTTTGAATAAGCTGATTTAAGTTGAATTTTCTGTTAGTTTAAACCTCCCACCCTACAGCGCACCATTGAGAAAGCAGGGTCGGGGAAAACCAACTCATCTTTAAAATGATCCGATTCACTTTTTAAATTATAAAAGTAAAACAGCAATAGGAACAAACAAAAAAATCAAGCATTACTTAAGAATATAAAAGTAAAGTTTTCCCCCTCAAATCCACAGCCCAGCTTTTCGCTGGAAACTTCTAGATTTCTAGATTTCCTTCCAAGATCAAAGACATACAAAGGGGAATCTTTGAAATTTTGTTTAAATGGTTAGTATTATCCAATACATATTAGTCTACCATTTGCTTCCATTCTAGAAATATGGATCTACTTCATTATTTTTAATGAGCTCGTTGGCGAGGGAGAAGTTCCAAAGCAGGCAGCTTTCATATTTTTTAGACAAAGAAACAAATTTGTGAGGAATTGACAGGATAAAGAAACCTGGCTTTGAGTGCTTAATTAATAAAGAATCTAAGCAGTTTGGGCTTGATTTCCCCACTGCTGTTAGTCCTGTGTGACTTCTGTCCTGTTCCTGCTGTGCACAATTGGGTAAATACAGGTTCTTGATACTTGGACCGACTATAAACCAGTCACTTTGAAAAATTAATATATATATGTATATATATGGTATCTGAATTACTTTTGCAATCTGATCATGTTGGCCTCAATAAGATGCATCTTAACTTATTTCCCTGATCTGAAATATACTATTTTTGGTAAAAACAATTCAGTGATGTGCATTACAGAAGCTTGGATGTATGACCTCTGAGAAAGCAGTCATTGAAGATGGAATATCAAATCAACAATAGATAACCAAGTTTAATTTTCTGTGATTTTCCACAAGATACTTCCACAGTATGGCAGATAGAGACCTAGGTTTAATAAAATAAATATTTAGGAGGCAGAGAGGTTAATGTGACTCTTGCACACACACAAAAAAGTAATTTGGTAAATTAGATTCAACACCACCAATCGTTTGAAATTTCTTAAAGATGGTCAATGTGAACTTCTTAGTAGATAACAGACATTCTCTGAAGCCTAACAGCAACCAGAGAAAAATGTTTAAATGTTCCCATGATAATGAATAGTTTGCATTTACTCTGTGCCTTCCTGGAAAAACTCTGAAGACTTTATGAATGAGTATTTTTGTAAGTGAGTTTCAGTGCAGAGTAAAGCAAGGTGCTCAACATGACTGGGATCTATCTAAAGACTCATTTCCTTTATGAGCCACTTAAAAATATAGGTAATGAGACAATACTCTCTGAAAAAACAACTATGTCTTCAAAAACGTAGATTAATGTAGAAAATGGCTTAGGATTTAGTAAAAGTTTCCTTTCACTGGAAAAACCAGTTCCAAATTTCTTCATGAGTAGCTACTGCCCTTGACTGTTGATGCCTTCTATGGCCTGTAAGACATATTTAAATAATTAATAAGTATTGCTTGTTAATCAGTTTAGTTCTTGCTTCCTCCTACAGAAAAGAACAAAATAATCCACAAGCGAGGGCAATATGCTTGTCCTCGGTTCATTGTAGATACTTCAGATCACGTAGACTGTTCTGATATTGGACAGCAATGATCATAGCACGTTTAGGAATATTAACAAGTAATAGTTCTGGAGAAAAGCCAGTTGGCAAAAACTGCCGCTGCACCAAACAGGAGATTAGCCAGTTCTTTTACTCCCTCCTGCTTTGAAAGTAGAAAAATCTCCACATTACATACAATTACATTATTGTTAATGTTTATATGCACAAAGTATATGCACTTAACAAAATATTTAATTTTTAATTAAAACTCAGAAAGTGCCTTGAAACCCTAGTGGGCTGATATGTTATGTGCCATATGGTATCCACATGTAGAATTAGGGAAGTTTTTCAGAAATCAATGATCTCGCCAAAAATGTAATGCAGACTAAGTTGTCCCCGTATTGAGCTACTGGGGCTCCTAATATTCTTATGAAGAAGATCCTACTCTCAGGACAATTGTTTTTAATTTAATCAGTACGCTTGAAAGTTTGACGTAAAGACGTGGAATTAAAATTTTCAAAATTGGTTCTTCCTCTGATATCAGTAATTCTATTTTTTTAAAAAAGAAAAATTCCCAAGTTGGCATACAGCTTATCAAATATTCTCACCTTTCTGAAACTTTTCCATTCTTATAAAACACCACCTCATCATACTCTACAAATTTAGTTTCCTCAGCCGTTCACTTGGGAGAAGATGTGTTACCTGGCCTGTTTGTATTGATCAACTTAACCCAGGGTTAATTAGAATGTAGATGTTAATCAACATGGCTTAGTGAGTGCTTACTGTACAGGAGGAACTGTGCTTGGCACTTGACAAGGCTCTATGTGATGGGCATTATCAGAGATAATATTCACATGCTGACGGCAATCACAGCACAGGCATTGATTTATCAGTACATACCAGTACAGACACAGATCATAACTACAATATGTCCTGGAGGTGACCTACCAGCCAGATATTAGCCCTGATCTCTTGGTTTTCTAGGGCCACCATCACAGTCTACCTGCCTTAAACAACAGACATTTATTATTTTTTTGTAGTTCTGGAGGCGAGACGTCTGAGACCAAGATGTCAGCAGAGTTGGTTCCTGCTGAGGGCTGCAAGGAAGAGATCTATTCCAGGGTCTGCTTACCGATCACCTCTTCTCCCTGTCTTTTCATATCTTCCCTCTATCCACATCTGTATTCAAATTTTCTTCTAAGGACACCAGATATATCAGATCAGGGCCACTAATAACCACTGTTTAACTAAGCCTCCTTAAACACCTGATTTCCAAAGATGGTCATATCCTGAGGTGCTGGGGGTTAGGACTTCAAGAGATGAATTTTTGAGGGGACACAATTCTGCCCATAACACCTGGTTACCTTAACTCCATTTTAAGATAAAGAAATAAACTGTAGTTTAAGTACTTAGCTTATGGTCATATAACTAACAGACTAAAACTAGAGTTCAAATCGAAGTTTGTGAGAGTCTAATTTTCATAATCACTAAAAACTTCAAGCAATTGATTTTTGAATTATTTGATTTACTTTTTCTTTATATCATTTTATCTTTAAAAAGTTTACGTTAATTATAGACACGTTCAAGTTAAAGGACATTTTCATCAAGTTAGCATTATAAACTTCTGATTACATGGTATTTGATGTACTACGTGTATTTTTATTTGCTAATTTTTTCTATAACCAGTGGTCGTTCCCAACAGATATAAGAAAGCTTATGTGAAAAGTCATACTTACAACAAAAACATAAATAAAGAAAACAAACAAACAAACACAGTTTAAGGTAAACTATGAGAAGTGTTCCTAAGTGTGAACTCTATTTCTGAGCTCCTACGTGTGGAGACCAGTTCAGCCTGAAGAAGGAATTGGAATCCTGTCATGGTATTAGGAAAACATGGTGCATCCATTATGTCCAAAACTCGAAACTAGGGCAAGTTTATTCCAGCAGGCTCTTCCAAATTCTAACAAGTTCTCCTGAGGAGAATCCAACTCCCTGAGGGTTGTTTGACTCCCTAGGAGATATGACTTTATTTGATTTTACTTCTTTTACTTGTGAATTATTATTTTCTAGCTATTAGGGCTCAGATTCTGAAAAATTAGATATTGTCTTGTAGAAAATGGATAAATTGCAAATTATTTGTGTCCAGGCATTTGAAAATGATCTCTGTCTATTAGAAGATATAAGATAGCCCAAAGATGACCACCACTGTATTGTCCTGTAGGACATTAGCCACTTTTGACTCAAAATTACTTAGCTTTCTTATTCCATCCATCATTTGCCACAAGTAATCAGCTTCAACATTCTGTATCATTAATAAGTTAAATAGGTCCCTGAATCTTTAACATGTACCTACTAAGAGACTTACCTATTTAACTTTTTGAAAATGTTATCTTAACATCTGATAAACTGATGGGTAAGTGACCCCAAGACATCTATTTCATGAGTTTGTGTGTCTGTGGCAAATATTACTTGTGACATTTTGTGTATAGACATTTTGTGTTTAGACCAAACTTTAGAGGGAGAAGAGAATGGAGAGAATTGATGGTTCATCCTTGGCCCCAATCCAGGGACTAGACGTGATCTTTTATGACCAAGGTGTGCAAGCTGGCAGGAGGGTCTTGATGAAGCTCAAAACACAATCAGTGTTACATCTGAGCCCAGCCCTGAGAGGTGAAGGGGCAAATCCGCAATCCAGTTTTTCTTTCAGCTAATATGCTTATAACAGATAAATCATGGCAGACAGTGATTGCTTTATCATTAAAAGATTTTGTAAACACATGGCCCATATTTCTCTAAAAATAATTTTTTTCTATAAACTAAATTAATGTAAGATTGTTAGTAGAGGGTCAATGAGAAGCAGAAGAGCATCAGGAAAACAAAATAATTTACAACCAACCGGGATACTTTCAAGAGTAAAAGGCAAAGCTATTAATCACCCTAGAAATACAAGAGTAAACCATGACTGAGTTGAGCAAATTGGGATTTAAGGTCACTCTACGAAGGGACAAGAGTAGCAGAATAAATCTTAATTAATGTTTTCTAGGTACTTTTAGAAAATATGAGTGTCCTTGCAATGGACATAGAGATGCACTATCCAGATCAGACCCCTCCAAGAAAGTCCCCCATCTCCTAGGAGCAGTGTCAATAGGCAGCCTCACGACCAGCTCCTTCATGAAGGCTCAGCCACAGAGGGCTGCCCTGCCCAAGATCTCACCCTTCCTGGGGGCAGCTCAGGCCATTTCATTCCAGCACAGGACAACTGTCTCAGGCCATTTTAGCTGTAGAGCTCCCGAGGGTTTGACTTCTTCCTCTGCCTAATCCCACTTCCCTTCCCGCAGGTGTTGATCTCAAGGGCACTTCCTAATAAAAACATTGCCTACTAAACTCCATCTCAGAATCTGCTTCCCAGAAATCCCAACCTGGGGCAGTGTTTGACCTTGGTACCTTAAGTAGACTGTAATCGCACGATGCCAACGTGACGATGACCATAGGCTGCCTGGTTACATTCCCCATGTACCAGTTATATGACTGTGGGCAAGTTACTCAGCCTTGACTTCTTTTCCTGTAAAATGTAGATAAAAATAGAACCTTCCTTACAGGGCTGCTGTGAGATTTGAATGAGTTAATACATTTGAAGAGCTTAGATGGTGCTTAGAATATAGAAAGTCCTCAGTAATTCTTAGCTGCTATTAGTAACAGTGAAACTAGTTTCAGTCCTTTTCTAGTCAAAGTTGGAAACAATCCAGCATCTTCTTTAGAGCATAGGAAGCCCACAGCAATTTGGGATTGACTGAATTCACCGTAATGGGGCTCTTCTCCAAATTCAGTACTCTATGAGCTTCCTGACTGGCACCCAGGTCCTTGGTGATTTAACTCATGCATTATCCAGGTTCTGGCACTAAGCACAGCCCCTCCAGTGATGAAATTCCCTGTCTGAGGTCCGTGTCTACTCGAAGTCTAGATTCCTGGAATATCCCAATATTCCCACATCCGGGTCCCTAATAGTCATCCCAGGATATTCCCAACCTCCCCAAATTTGCTTACCCAGACCTCCAACTATGTCTAGTTGAGCAGATATCTGGGTCTCTTCTTACTCTGAATTTTTCCAACAGCATGCTCATGCTGCCCCCCCCCCCCTTTTTTTTAACCCCTTTAGACCAAATTTCCCAGGTTTAAGTACCCATTTCTTTTCTTAGGTCTTTTTTTTTTTTTTTTTGCAAGGAGTGGGAAGGTAATTAGATTTATTTATTGATTCATTTATAATTGGCAATACTGATGATTGAACCCAGGACCTCATGCATGCTAAGCATGCACTGTACCACTGAGCTAT